>NW_019173842.1:0-27097 GCF_001646965.1 Fonsecaea nubica | reverse complement strand
TATTAATATATATTAAATATAGTAATATAGTTTAATAGAGCACTACGAATCTTCTTACTATATAGCTACTATACTTTCTATAGTTCTCCTTCGTAGTTAACTTCGTTCATAAATAATTGAGTTCCTCTCGGTTATACGCTTTATGTATAGCTCGTATACTATACTCTTAGTTTCGTCTTAGCTACTTTATCCTACTACTATATTACTAAGTAAACCTTATAGGGTTTACTAGTAATACCTCACGTATAAAGCGACTCGTAACACTAGCGTATAGTATATCTAGTAGACGGTGTAGAGAATAACCCCGAACTCTAAGAGTAGCTATAGCTATTAAACTAGCGGTATCGGGGCGGGCTACGACGTACTTTCACCGATATCTAGTATATTATCGTCTACTACTAACCTACGTCTTAGATCTAGAAAGTTAAAATTAAGCTTAGATAGCCCCTTAGGTATCCTAAATAAGTTATAACCCTTAAAACGATAGATAATTAATAGTATAGGGTAATATAGCGAAATTCTTCACTCTTATAACTAGACGCGAAAGTAATAGGGGATAACTAAGAGTTTTTATTAGTGGATGTATCACCCGTAGATAGATAACCTAACCCCTTATACTAAGACCTATTTTATATATAGATGGGTCACCCAGCTAGACTAGAATAGAGTTAGGGCTAGAAGAAGGATAGAGTTAGGCCTAACCTAAACTAGTCTACTTAGTATTCTAATATGTATACTATGCCGTAGTAGAGAGCTTACCCTAATAACTTTACTATTCTACTACGCGATATACTATTACTATATATTATATACTAATTGATCAGCCGCGATAAGATAAGCCCGTTAGTACTGGTTTTACTTTAATTATCGGGATAGTGGGAGTAGTAAGTTAAAAGAATATAGCGACGGAATATAGCGATACCTTAGTATAACCGCGCCGCCGGATTAACTAGCCTCGCTTAGCCTCGCGAGGAATCCTATGACGTTCTAGGGTCCTCTCGGATAGATGTGATCCCCCGGGATCATGTGGGTTTATGTAAACCGGGCCCCTAGACCTTGGAAGCGGTAATAGAGCACGTAAGGAACCACTAACTACCGAGAATGCTCCTCTCCAGGACAGCTGCACATAAATACGGTCATCTCTGTTCTTAGGCGTACTCGGCCAAGTATAAATTTCATAATTTCTTCTTCGCGCTCACCACGTCGGGCAATACAGTCACGGTTTGGCTTCCAAGTTTGCGGGTTGTCCATTCTAAATCGGCAAGATTGAGAGGCTGAGGCGACGCAGCATGTCGAATAACGATGATATTTTACTCACCTTCGATAGCCGGGTCGCTATAGTCACCCTCAACCGGCCCAGAAAACTCAATGCTTTGACAGCATCCCTCTACTACGCCTTGGGAGAAGTACTTCGACAGATCGATACAAGAGACGACATACTCATCACGGTCATTACAGGCACCGGCCGCTTTTTCTCAGCGTGAGTATGCGCACTTTTAACTGCCTTGGGTCAACCCTAATGTTGTATTTAGTGGCGCGGACGTAAGTGCAGGCACTTTGGACGACGACGACGCCAGCGGCAGCAATGCTC
Source organism: Fonsecaea nubica (assembly GCF_001646965.1). Taxonomy (NCBI): domain Eukaryota; kingdom Fungi; phylum Ascomycota; class Eurotiomycetes; order Chaetothyriales; family Herpotrichiellaceae; genus Fonsecaea; species Fonsecaea nubica. The sequence continues at coordinate 25,506 of NW_019173842.1, read as the reverse complement.
GACTCGCCGCTCTGCGGTCGTTTGCCGCCGTGACACTCGACGTTACGCGGGCATTTTATCAGCATCGAAAAATCCTGGTTGCCGCCCTCAATGGACCGGCAGTGGGTCTCTCTGCGGCACTGGTGGCTCTGGCCGACTTCATCTACGCTGCTCCCCACACCTACCTGCTCGCCCCCTTCTCTTCCATTGGCTCCCTCGCCGAAGGGGCTTCTTCCCGGACATTTATACAGCGACTCGGGGCCAGCAAGGCCAATGAAGCACTTATCATGGGCAAACGGATCACGTCCGGTGAGCTCCAAGCAGCTGGGTTTGTGAACATGGTCATGTCACCGGCATCCGGCAAGCAGGACGACAGCGCAGGCTTCCTGAAAGAGGTTCTTAACGAGGTTAACGATCGTCTGGGTATCCATCTCAATGCCAGCAGTATGTTAGCAATAAAGGAGCTGATCCGTCAACCCGAGCGAGAAGTATTGGATCAACAAAACCTTCGGGAGGTGGTCGCAGGAACCGAACGTTTCGCGTCAGGGGTTGTGCAAGCCAGGTTCAAGGCTCTCGCTGGTGGTGCAAGACATAAACTATGACCACGCCAACCCAGCCTCGTCATAGATTTAATCCCGAGCCCCGTCGAATTTGTACTTGTTGAACGTCGAAAGGCGGGCACATGCCGACCGAATCGTCTCAAAAATGAACCATGTGAAACTGTTGCTCGTTCTGCCATGGGTTGGTTACTAGATAGTGACTATGTTAGCCGACCGATGCCGAACCCGCAACCGTAACCGCAACCGAGCCGATGGGCCGTCAGTCACGAGCCATGAGAAGCAGAGGGTCATTGTGGATCTCATTTTTACCTGGAGAATGCGGGGTCTCGGCCCCTTCCCTAAGCCGATCAAGCTTGAAGTGCAGCCTGACCTGAAAAGTGAGGTGCCGAAGAAGGAAGGGCACATAACATCGATAGAAGCTGATCGGAACCGGCAAAGTTGAAATAACTGAGTCAATCAATGCCGGTCAAGTGGCAATGTAAGAGAGGGGTGTGTCGCTGAAAGATGCGAGCTTCCTCCATGCTCGAATTCATTTCGAGAGACTACCTCGAATGCGTGCTTTTACCTTCGACAAGATGACTAAGATACAGACGTTCAGTGCCTTGGCTTATGCCTGGGCGAAACAAGTTCTGGCGTTGCCAACAAATAACACCACTCCCGTGATGCCATGTGAGCATCTGACATTGCCGCCCCCGTCGGGACTTGAAGTTTCCAGTGTGCAAGCCGTAGCCGCACGCAACTACACCAGCCCCCTTGGTCCTGGCGTGTCGCTCGACTTCTGTAATGTCACTGTGAGCTACAACCACCCAGACGAATGTGATACCACATGGGTCAACATCTGGCTGCCGCTGAACAATTGGAACGGACGTTTCCAGGCCACCGGTGGTGGGGGACTGGCAGCTGGGTTCGGGGCTTACTATCTTCTCGGCGCGGCCCCTTTTGGATACGCCACTGGGACGACGGATGGAGGCCTCACTTTGAACAATTCGATCGACCCTCAAACTGGCCAGTGGGCGTTGACCGAGGACGGCTCTCTCAATGAAAGCCTCGTCAAAAATTTTGCACACAGGGCCATCCACGACATGACTGTGATTGGCAAGTCTCTGACACAAACGTTCTATGGGAAGGCTCCGGCCTACTCGTACTACACTGGCTGCTCCACCGGTGGACGCCAGGGCTACTTCGCCGCCCAGGTGTACCCCGAAGATTTCGACGGGATTATGGCGAATTCTCCGGCGCTGAACTCCCCCGAGATCTCCCCCAGCGATTTTTGGCCCTCGGTGGTGATGCAGAACTTGGAAGCTCCACCACAATGCGTCTTCGATGCCTACTATAACGCCACCCTCGAATACTGCGACCCCCTTGATGGTGCCAGAGACGGATTGATCTCGAATCTGGGAGTCTGCGATTTCGATCCGCAAAGCCTGGTCGGCCAGCGAGTCCAATGCGGCGGCCAGAACGTGACCATATCGGCCACCTTTGCCAACGTTGTGTCTCGCATCTGGGCTGGCAGCACTTCAATCAACGGAGAATCTTTGTTTCCTGGAAATCCTCGAGGCGCCGTCTTCAGCGGCCTGGCAAATACCACCACCGCCGCCAATGGTGTCACAGTGCCGGTTCCCTTCTCCTCCGCGGAAGCATGGATCAAGTACCTTGTGGTTCACGATCCCAACTATCCCACCAGGAATATGACGTTTGGCGACTTCGACGACGTCTTTGGACAGTCCGTGGTCGAATTCTCCCGCATTTTGGGCACCATGTCGCCCGACCTGTCACGGTTCAAGGCTGGCGGCGGCAAATTACTCACGTGGCACGGGTTGGCAGACCCATTGATCACGCCCTACAGCACCATGTTGTACCGTTCATCGCTTTCGCGTGAAATGGCTCTCAATCAAACCCAGCTGAATGATTTCTATCGAGTCTTCTTCGCTCCCGGTGTGGCGCACTGTGCTGGAGGCATCGGGCCGGTGCCGACGGATCCTCTCGCTGCACTGGTGAGCTGGGTTGAATCTCATGAGGCTCCAGAAAACTTGCCTGCAGCTCTTGCTGTCTCTCCATCGAGGAACGTGACGCGGAACTTGTGTCCGTACCCTCAACTAATTACCTACGATGGTAAGGGAAATGTTGATGATGCGAGCAGTTTCTCTTGCGCCTAACGGCGGTTTGGTCAGGTGGGTTGCCCAACAGAAAGGAAAACCGAAAAAGGGGGCTGTACTCATTTCGAAGTCCCTGCAATCTCGAGTGTTCTGTCGCGTCTTCTTTTGTACATATCACTAATCACTGGATATACATCCGCTGAGCTGCGAGATAGTGTCGCCAGTAATACAACGTCATGTTATATACCAAGTCTGAATGATGGAAGAGGCTCGAGCAAGCTGGCTCTAAACCCCACAGTCAATCAACAACAACCTCGCTCAAATTTCCAAGTTTTCTTTTTAGGTTGTGTGACTTCGGAGCTTGGCTTCTTTTCCGGCCAATTTGATCCTGCTGGGAACCGGCTGCAAGACATATTGTTAGTGTCTCTGTAGCATGTCATAAGATTCCACGAAACTGGTATGAGCGACCTTTGGTAGGATCTGAGATGAGACAATACTCAGTTACTCAGTCTCGGGAACTGATTGTGACGCGAAATTTCGCGAGTGAGTGAGAGCAGAGAATCAATGTCCTGCAGATTGAGAGTACAGAAAGCGAGATCGAGCGCCGGCGCTACGAGCATCCACAGATGACACAAACGTCTGAATGAACGAGCCATATAACGAAACCTTGGAAGAATAACAGCTTTGGTAGACTATTCTCTTAAAGGATTGTAGAACTATCAGAATCTCGTGCAGTATCGCTCAAGTTTCTCAACAACTTTGCTTGCATTGTCCTGAAGAATGACGCGGCCCTACGTTGTCACCGAGGCGCCGCCGTGCATCACAGAAGGACTGTCACCACGAGCAGTGGTCGAGTAATTCTCCTGGATGCTGTTCACAACCGCCTGGCTGACCCCTAGATGGTCCTTTGGCAACCAAATGACTGGTTCGATGCTTTGAATGGAGCCATACTTCTTGAAAAGCTGACGCTGTGGCCGAAATTTCTCTTTCACTGTCGAACCACGACGATTACTCCGAATAGATTGTGTGATTGGTTGGTATGATCGTCTTAGCGCAGCGACATATCGCACTGTACAGAACAGTGTGAGCCCAATCACTGCAATTTGACCTAGATCATGAGCCAGCCGCGCAGACTGGATCTTAAGGATGAAAAGTCCGAGGATGCACGCTTCTGAGACGAGTAAGCCCCAAACAAAATCGAACATTACCTCGAAGTACAGTGCACCATCACTGTCTACGGGAATGTGAGCAGTGTAAAGAAGGACATATCGAAAGCTAAAAAGCAAAAGGCCGAAGCCCAAGACTGAGGTTGCCAGTATCAAAGGGGCCAAGAACGCATATATCAGCCCTATCTATATGTTAGTGAAATCATCTGCACGGTATGAATTTGTGCAGACCGATGTTGGCTATCACCGCCAACTGCGCATAGAGCTCTCCCCACGAAAGAGAGTCGTGCAAGCGATATAGTTGGTCGATTTGGTCTCTCGGGGCGCAGGAATCCTTTCTCCAGACGTAAAGTTGGAGCACTGCACGGAAACGCATCAACTTCGCCGTGCTAAGCGTAATTGCTGCAATAATGTTGTAAGAGATGAAGTAGGTGCTCGCAAGAGGCAAGTTCCTAGCGAGAATTCGTGGGAGTGTTGTGATCCCGTCGTCAGCAACTGCCACCAGCGCCGGGATAAGACCGGAGGACAAAGAGGTGGTTAAGAATAACTGGGCAAAAAGGAACCAGAAGTAAAATTTTTGCGTGGATGCCTGTATTTCCGTCACGGTAACATATCTTTTCCCAGACACTAGAAGCCGGAGGATCCAGAGAAATGCGGACATCAAGAAGGACGTCACCAACTGTGGCATGACGCCTCGGAGGATGCCAACGAGCCAAGGAGGCAGCGAAAATCTATCTTCTCCCTGCCACAAAGAAACGGCAGAGCTCACTTAAGACAAGACGCCACTGGCTCCGACCGGGATAGTCCACAGGACAACCAGAATGGTGGCCAAGATGTTAATAGTCTCGCGCCTCGTCTGATCCGTCAAGCTTGCCCCTCGAAGGTTGGATGGTATCACATGAGCCGTCGTGACCCCAAGATATCGCATTCTCAAAGCTGATATTGTAGTGGAAGGGTGGTGATAGGCTAAGGCACGGGCAAAATGATCTTGGTCTAAAGCTACGAGGGCAGCGGTTGACTGTTCGTTTTTGATCCGAGCCAATTTCTGCCGAAATCGAGCGTTCAGCCAGATTAGACTCAGGTAAAGCGAACTGACTGGTTGCAAGTCATAGGGTAGCCACGATGGTAAGTTCCATCTGACGTATTTTCCGACCTTACCCTTACAAAGGGTGAGCTTGTTATGACTTTGGGATAAAGCTGCCGCCAATTGCAGTGCAAATGCCTCCTCAGTCTCACTTCGGTGCAGCCGGACCATTTCAGACATGAAGTTTGTCTCCCGTCGTTCGATCGTTCGAAGAAGAGTTTGCCGTTTTATCGACAGCTTCTCCGCTGAGGCACAGTCGGGAACAAATCCGATGAAGGTGATGTGTGCTCCCCATTCACGGTAGCAGGTACGAATTGCGGCCTCGTCTTGCAAATTGGTAGGCAGTTGCGTTATCAGAACCCAAAACGCGTTTGACTGTACTCCAGTTGACCCATCCTGAATGGGCGGATCTCGCAATAGCCGGGCTGCCTTTTCAAGCTCCCAAGATACCATGAGGAGAAGATAAGTTGCAAAAAAAGGCACAGCCAAGGCATAGAACCAATAGAGCCCGACGGGTCCCGTCGATGAGAACGCGGACCAACTCATCCTTGTCACGAAATCAGCAGCACCTGCGGATCGACTAGAGAAGTAATTCCATACGCCGATCGTCGGTATGAACACCACCGCTAATGAAGCAAATAAGTGAAACAAAAATCGGAGGTAGTGAACGACGAAGAGAGTCTCGGCTCCACAATCGTGCCAGATCACCTCATCTGAGGTTGAAAGGATTCGACAGATGAGTTCTAGTGGGTTGCATAGTAAAGGTGTCGCCTGGAGATTGAGGTGCGAGTAAAATCGCGGTTGTCTAACACGGAATGTATGCGAGTTCGACTGGAGCATTCCGAGCAAGGAAACAAACGAACAATAAAAGTCGAAAACCCTAGAACCTGGCTAATATTAAAAAGAGTACTCCAGCGGCTACAAATACTGCGGTCGAAGTCCAAAGAGAAGAGAGAAACGTGGCGGTGGAGTAATGTTGCGCTTTTTAGGCACGATCATTGATTGGCAAAGAACGTGAAGCAGACATCGGTGGAGGGTTTCCGGCATAGGGTTGAGCGTGCCAGGGACCATTAAAGATACCGCACTACGGCACTGCCCGTGAGCATACATAGGTCAGAAAGGTATCCTCGTGAAATATAGGGTATTTGATTTTTGCATGACTGGGCTGGGAGTTTCATCTGGGTTTGATCAGGGTTCCATAAGGATGGGCGTTATAGGATTCATTTGCCACTTTAGGCATGTGAGGTGTGTAACCTATAACCACTCACTTGTGTGGTTAAGTTACTATTAAAGGGGCTCGCGTTAGGCTAAATCCAGGGTGCGAAGTAATTAGGACGACCTAGTTCTATATTGATCCTTTCAAATGGCGACGTTTCACTACCAACTCGACAAAATCGTTATCGATTTAAGCCATTAACTGGTTTACACTCTTAATGAGAAGCAAGTAAGTATAGAAGAGAGTTCAGTTCCTCCAAATTCAGAACTCGACTGTCCAAAAGGACAAGGATGTTCTATCCAAAAAACTTGACGCCGCACTCCACAGTCACTACCTGCAAAACAATCAGATGAAGTCTCTAAGGGCGGAGAACCGAGAGATGAGACAGAAAATAAAGGCCCTTACCTCCGCGACCACTTTGTTTAAAGAAAGGCTTAATCCGGATTGTGAGGCTTCGGAGTTTACAGATGAGGCGCTCCGGTGGCTTCGTGGATACGTAGAAGATACAGAGAAGGATCGTGTTAGGAAATCAGAAGGGAAATTAGAAGCTTATTCCTTAAGCGTTCTACTGATCCTTCTAGAGAACCTCACTTATAGGAGATATTAGTAGTTCCGGAGTATAGTTAAAACCCCGGCAATCCTAAAACGCTACTAATTTATTTTACTAGCGTACGATGTACAGCTACTGTACCGAGGTAATTAGTATCAGCCGTAGATTTTACAAAGGTCGAGCTAAAGTACGGATAGCTATTTTCGTGCTAAGGTAATCAAGTATTTTAGGGCATTATAGGATGGTGGAATTCCAGATAATAACCCGACCGAGAAAGCCTTATGAGAACTCGGTTATATCTGGCCTAAGTACGTTTAGCCACACTTTATTCTCTCTATCGGCACTAGATACTATAGCCCCTTAGATCATAACTTAGGACTATACCGTAGAATATTAAACTAGGACGAGGCTCTTAGCTAGAGGTATTAACTCGTACTGAACTGGGGCGAGGCTCTTAGCTAGAGGTATCAACTCGTACGGCGGTGGGCATAGTGGTAGGGGTAACGACTATCGCACAGTAGCAATAAGATAGCATTGAAGGTCCTGATCAATTGGATTCCATAACTAGATAGATACCTTGATTGCTCTCTACCGTGTCTCTCGGTGTGTGTCCTTCTTAAGGGAAAAGAAAAGGAAAACTCAGACCTAATGCCCGTGTCCCCACCAACTAATGATCAAGAGTGCCTGCCTGTGCATTGTACAGGCCAATTCCACCAATCACGTTCCGGCTTGCCTTTCTCCCCCATTACAGTACGGCGGTAGGTATACTAGTAGGGGTAACGACTATCGCTTCTTAATAATAATAATAATATCGAAGGTCCTAATTAGATAGGTTCCATAACTAGATAGATAACTTAATTACTCTCTACTCGTATATCTATTAGTATATATATTCCTTAAGGAAAAGAAAAGGAAAACTTAGACCTAAGGCCTATATCCCCACTAACTAATGATTAAGAGTGCCTACCTATATATTATATAGGCTAATTCCACTAATTACGTTCTAGCTTGCCTTTCTCCCCCATTATAATATGACTTAATAGGTTTATCCCCCGGATTCTACGGGCATTTTTATCCTCGCCATCTTTAGACGCCGATAACAACTAGGCGGCTCTTTTAAATCGTCTCTACGACGATGTAAGAGATCGATTCTGCCGTCTTACCCTTGAATTCGCCGACGAGTTACCGGAGTTAGATAATATATCCTAGATCCCTCGACTAATACAAATAGCTACTTACAGCCGTCTTAACTTAGATGAAGAGAAGCGGAAATTATAGGCTTCCCGGTTCTTCTTCGAGCTACACTTAAGCCCCGAACGCGTATACGACTACTATGTCTATCGGGGGACTGTACTATGCCGATTTTAGGACTCTCGTTCTCTTCTAAACGCTATCCATCGATATTACGCGTCTTCTTGAATTATACTAGAGAATAAGGTTCTCATTCGAATGGCTGATGATAGTTATGTTTACAGAAGATGTAGGTATTTCAGAAGGGAAGTAGTGTTCGAAGTCCCGTAGCTAAGCCTAACCCTAGCCATAACTTTAGAGCTTAGTCACGATAAGCGTAATTTTCTAGCTAGTTTCCCCAAACCTATGAGATGGTTTATTGAGAGACAGTTAAAAAACGATCACTGGATGCAATGGCTAAACACTTCGTGTTACCAGAGCCGACTAAAACAACAACTATTTGGTCCGCCGCGGAAGGATACTAAGCGGTGTAAAACCGGATAATCCCGTAGCCGAAAAGGGCCGAGAAAGAAATATTGTATATGGAAAGATGGGCCCAAAGTAGAAGCTTAATCGTACCGCTGTAAGCTGTGCCGTTTAGTCAGAGGTGGTCGCTCGACAGGTTGACGTTCTGTACTGGCGATGGTCCGCTTCGCCTACGAAAGATATGGAAGCCGCATTTTGCCCTGCTTTGTGGAACGACGGCATGCATGAGCAGCACAGCATCAAAAGTTCCACATTACGGCTTTATCTACTAACCTGAGATCATTAGGGCATCAAAAGGTCGAGTCAAGCATAGGCAGGGCACGATTTTAAGGTCTGATTCATGAGCTACAGATCTCAGTCCAAGCAATACTTGCATATGCTCACATTTTAAGAACTGACTTTTCGTCCACTGGCGGACCCTGCTCGCAGTATTGCTGACCCTGGAGGCTTGCAACTAAATTCCCAGCAATCACACGTGTTGCCCTCACAAAGCGACCGCGACCCTGTTGGTCTGATATTTCTTGATGTTGGGTATGAAGAAGCAAGTAATGATGGCCAACACACCGAACGGAATGCTAGTGACCCAAACCCACTTCAAGGACTCGGCATAAGCCCATCTCTCGCCCAACGTAGCGCCCGCCAATGCCTGTGGTGTATATCCAACCGCTTGGGTAATATTGGCCGGAGCAGCCAGAAACATTGTCACAAACTCGGTGGCATCTGCTGCCGGCAAACCTGCTTTGATGGCATACTTGGCAATTTGTTTAGGTAGCTGCGTGTTGAGCTTGTTCACGAAGATGTTGTAGTAGATGGTGAAGCCGATGGAACCGCCCACGGTACGGATCGACAGGGACAAGGCGGCGGTGGTTGCGAGAAGAGAGTCCGGGACGACGATCAGAGCCACGGTGGCAGCGGGGACGAGGATGCCGCCGACGCCGAAGCTGGCGATCGTGCCGAGGGCGACTGCTAGTTTGGGGGTTTCTGGCGTGGTAGCGACCAGACCGCCGATGAAAGCAGCTGGAGAGGAACTCAGACATTCTTGTTCTGCAAGCAGGGGCAGGGGGCAAGCTTACTCATGATAATGGAAGAGATCAGCAGGATGTATTTCGCTTCCAGTCTCGTCGACAGTAGGGCGTTCCAGAAAACTGCACCTGCGGTGGTTGAAATGCCATAGCCTAAACCCTTCAGGCCAACTTGAACCGGATCCGGACTCCAAAGAGTCGAAAATGAGATCGGGAAGAAGTTGATCAGAGAATAGAAATCGAAGCCGGCAACAAAGGCAACAAGGAAAGTAAGGGCCACCACCCGTTGTCCCTGATAGAGTTCGCGTGGGATCATGGGATGCGGTGCATACTTCCATTCCCAGATAACCCAGGCAATGATGAGCAAGATTCCGATGATCAGCTGTGCCAGGACGTAGCCGCTTGCCCATGGATGAGTATATCCGCCAGATTGGAGGGCGACGAGGCTATATACCAATCAACCGCATGGCTTATGAAAGTAGCAGGGCGCCACTTACAACAGAGTGATGCCCACAACGGACAGAATGGCTCCGAGATAGTCGATGCGTTTGAGGATCTGTTGTTTGGACATCCCCTCCAGGCGAGGATGTGCTTTTGGGAAGTATGTCGTCAACAGGCCCAAGAAAACGACGCCGTTCCAGATCCTGCGTTGAAGTTAGTCTCATCTCGCATGCAATTGACAATGAGACTTACAGAGCTATCCATTGCGTCCACCTCCAGGTCCTGTACGTGGAGAGTAACTGGCTGAGACCCGTCAGGAGGCAAACAAAAACAAACAAGGGTATTGTGGCGCCTTACCTATACATAACGTAGGGCGTGAATGGCAGGATTGACGCAGTCATGAGCGCCAATGCAAATCCACGCCGACGTACAGGGACGATATCCGACAAACTGCTGGGCATCAGCGTTCCGAATAATGACTGACAGATTCTTGCCCTCATACCCTGCTAGAGCGGTCAATTCGCAGACGCCCGCGCCTGCGCCAGAGAGGGCCATCCCTGTTACAGCTTGTCCAAAGGAGTTGGCGCTGCCGATCAAAGCAATTCCCAGCATAATCACGATAGAGCCCGCCAGAGTGATATTGCGCCGGCCCAGCAGGTCTTGTAAGTAACCCACAAACGGTGATACTGCAGTAATAGCTAGCGTGTTCGAGACGGGAAGCCAGCTTCCCACTTTCTCGGCCCCAAGGTCGGCTTCTATGAAGGACAAACATCCTCCCACGAAGTAGAGCATGACCTGGGACCCTACAAGGGAGTCAGCAAAAGGGACAACTGCCGAATGACGGAAGAGCTGACCGGCATAGAGCATGCCCAAGGAAATTGCGGCCACGGAGTGACGAAGAGTCCAAGCGACGTTGCCATCGGAGTCATCTCCCTTGTAAGCATATTCGTTGTGTATATGGACGTCGTCCGCAGCGTCTTTCTTCTCGTGGACTCCAAGATGATCTGCGCTGGATTGCTTGGAGTCGACAGGATCCTGTGCGACCGTAGTCTTGGTCTCTTGTAGCGCCATGGCTTTTGTTTGGTAGAAAAGGGTGTTTGACAGTCAGAGGAGAAGACGGCGGTGTCCCAGAATTGATGTAAGACTTGATTACGGGGAAATAAAGAATCTGGGGAATGGTGTATATTGGGGCTGAGCGGCCAGGAGTCGGTTCCCACGGGAGTGAGTCGGAACCCGGCCGGTACATTTCGGTTGTTTCCGGTAGAATCTCAGATGCTGACACGATGCACTCCTTGATCCGGGAGGCTTTGGGGGTTCTAGAACAAGCGTTGAATTAGCGTCCGAGGTGAATGGTGTTGCTGGGCCAAGTGCCATACCTTCCTGAGCCCACGGGAAGACGAAGCCTTGCCGCGGCTTCGACATTGTGTCGTGTTCTGGATTCGGGAGGATAACACGTTTGCTTGTGCGATCCCTCCGTACGCTGCGTCGGTCTCAGTCGGTCTCAGTCGGCCCTTGGAGCAGCAATTTTACCTTCCGACTGCTCTCACATCCAAGCGACCGCAGGGACCGTCACATCAAAGAGAAACGAGCTTCGCGCAGCATAACGGTTTCCTAGTAGCCTTCCCATCACGCCCCAGACATCCAAAGGGCTGTCAAAAAGAGAAACCATGCCATACAAATCGAGATGGTCCATCTCACTGCCACAATGCTCTTTCCCGACCTTCCTGTTCGGCTCCCCATGCAAAGATCTCAGCGACAAGAAAGCCTACGTTGACGCGACACGCCCGGAAGAGCTCTTTCTCACTCGCCAAACGTTCCGGCTCTGGTCACAGCGCATCGCTTTGGGCCTACTCAAAAGCCCCAGTTTTGAACCTGGAGACCGAGTCTTGGTGTTCTCTGGGAATACTCTTGCTACGCCCGTTGCGTTTATGGGCATTGTTATGGCCGGAGGAGTCTTCACAGGGGCAAATCCGACTTTTACTGCCCGAGAGTTGGCGCATCAGCTGCGAGATTCGCAAGCCACTTATCTTCTTTGCTCGGATGTCTCTATAGACACGGGAATTCGAGCCGCAGAACAGGCTGGCCTGGACAAGAGTCGAGTCTACGTGTACGACGAGAAAGTTTTCTTGAGTGACAAGGCTAGTCAGGCAGGCCTGAAAGGGTGCAGGTATTGGTCTGATCTGATTGCGCCGGCAGAAGAAGCTGAGGGGTTTCAGTGGGAAGAGCTTGAGGTAAAGCCCACATGCTTTCAGAGCGCTGTGCTATTTCTAACTGGAAACAGGGCGACAAATGCCACAAGACCATCGCCCTCAACTATTCCTCAGGCACAACCGGGGTGCCCAAAGGTGTCGAAGTCACGCACTACAATTACATTGCCAACACACTACAGTATAACCACCTTCCCACTCTCGCTCCGAACTATGATGAACTCAACAGACGCTCCAAATGGCTCTGCTTCTTGCCTCTCTATCACGCCATGGCTCAAACGATATATATCGCAGGTGCTCTCCTCCGCCAGATTCCCGTCTACATCATGCCCAAATTCGACTTTGTCGAAATGTTGGCAAACGTGGAAAGATTCCGCATCACTGATCTCACCATCGTGCCTCCGATTGCCGTGGCCCTGACCAAGCATCCCGCAGCCAGGAAATACGACCTGAGCAGTATCGAGACGATGAACTGTGGCTCCGCCCCGCTCGGAAGCGATGTCTGCCGAGCGATCGAGGATCTCTGCGGCCGCAGATTTAACATGAAGCAAGGCTGGGGCATGACTGAGGTGACCTGTTCCCTCCTCGGATGGGATCCAAACAAGACTTCCACGTCCTTTGGCGTCGGAGAACCAAACGCGAACTGCGAGGCCAAGATCGTGAAGATCCTCACCGGCTCTTCCGGCCACGAATCCTTTTCCGAGGTGACCGAGCGGGGTCCCGCCCACACAGGCGAGTTGTGGTGTCGTGGTCCCAATGTCATGAAAGGCTACTGGCGCAATCCCTCTGCCACGCGGAATGCTTTCTCGCCGGACTCTGAGGGCTGGCTGAGGACTGGCGATATCGCCTATGTCGATGAGGACGGATGCTTCTACATTGTGGACCGCATGAAAGAGCTGATCAAGGTCAAGGCAAACCAGGTCCCTCCTGCCGAGCTGGAGGCTCTGATCCTAGAGCACCCCGCGGTTGCTGATGTGGCAGTCATCGGGATCCCAACCGCTGACGGCGACGAAAGGCCCAGGGCATTCGTGTTGCGGCAACCGCGTACCAAGGTCACCGAGCAGGAGATTATCGACTACGTCAAAGAGCGTGCAGTAACTTACAAGTGGCTGACGGCGGGGGTGGAATGGGTCGATGAAATACCCAAAAACCCATCCGGCAAGATCTTGAGGAGGCAGCTTCGTGACAGGTCCAAAGTCCAGCACGTCCAAGCCCGATTATAGATAGAGGTTTTCAAAACCAGGACATAGGCTGGTCCAAGTGACAAACTACGTACATTACGTTGTCGTTCCAAGGTTGAACATAGCTATACAGCATACATACATCCTCTTCACCAACGACAATGATACACCTGCACAGCCCTCTGTTATGCTGCTGTGTCCGTACGTCACAGCCTCCCATAGCCATCTTGACGGTCGGCGTATGACAATGGTAGTCTTGCAGAGTCTCACAGATAACATAGTCGCGCACGCACTGCTGACCGACTGTTCCCTGGGACATTTGCCTATCTACATGTGGGTCTCTAAACACCAGACACGCTCAATCATAGCGCTCATTCACCCTTCAGTTGAATATGCTTTTTTGGGGATGACACTGACCCATGCCCCATGCCGACTAATGTTACAATCCTGAACTAATAACTGGGCACCCAAATTTCCGGCGGCTCATCCATATATGGTAGAGCTGGAGATCAAGTGCTGTCATGAAGGTCGATGAACTCGTCGAAGTCTACCTCACTTGTGAACGAGTTGGGTTGCCCCGTTACCATGGCATCATCCACGTAGGCATCTTCTGTTTGTATTAATTCGAGCGCACCAGTGATGAACGTCGTGTCTAGCAGACCGTCGAAGGTGTCTCCCAAGTCAGGCAGCTCACAGCTCTCATTCGACTGACAGCTACACATACTCTGAGTGCTGCTTCCCGCAGGAGAAGAGACCGGCAGCGCAGGCAATTCGTGCTCTTCGGGGTATTTGCCTTGTGATAACGCGATCTGGATAACGACAATCGCCCTCAGGAAAACCTGGGGCGAGCCGACGAGGCTTTCTACGCCATCGCTGTTGTTCGATGGAGGACACTTTTCGGGCAATATAACGTCCCGAGAGGAAGGAGGCGGCATTCTGCGCGCATCCAAGCAGGTGACGATCCGACGAATGTAGTCGAGGACTTGGTCGACTCCTTCATATTTTTCTTTGAGTGCATTCAGAGCAGCGAGATAGACTTCTAGGCGCCTGCGAGCGGTGGCTGATTGTTCCCACTGACGCAGCTTGATATTCAAGATATGTCGGAGAACAGGTATGGCGATATGGGCAACACTGTAGTGACTCATTAGCCGATGTGAGTCTTTCTTTTTTGCATACCGCATGACTGACATGGAAATGGGCATGAATGACAGCATGTCCTGATCGGCGATTCGCTGCAGACTCGTATCAATGCCGTGGATGGCAGTTTCGACTTCTCTCCAGCCCGCTGAAGCCTCCACATGTAAAGGACATCCTTTCGTGATTGCAGCATAACTTGCGTGATTCCAGAGTGCTATCTTGGTCGAACTGTGTTTTGACATTAGACACACCCGAGAAACGAAAAGATGCAGCTTACTGATAGTAGATGGAGATGACATTGTTTTGCAGGGTGAGAAATTTATCTGCGAGGCTATTGACGCGGTATCTTGCCAAATTTTCGGCAAACCAGTGATCGAGGTCTTCTGCACAATCCTGCACCCTCTCAGTAATCGTCGTCAGCTCCTCGGAGCCTGGGCTCGATGGATCCAATGACAAGATGCAAAGAACCTGACTCGATAAGTTGGCCAGTTTGCAAAGTGCAGAGAATGAAGTCGACAAAGCCAGCTTGGTGGGGAAGTCATAGACAATCGACTGAGCCGTTTCAGCACGAAGGATCCTGGCTCCGTCTCCAGCAAGAATTTCCTTCTCTGCTCCGATCTGCAATGGCCTTCGTAGTGCTAGCGCCAGAATCCGGTCTCGGACCAGGCAACAACACCAGAGCCGCTGTAGTACGCTCCGACGCTGGACAGAAGCTTCCCCGAGGAGGTGTTGTCGATGTGCGTTGATTGTTCTAGCTAGACTTATGGCGCTGCTCAGCCATTGAGTGTTCGCCTGAGAATCCGAAGCTGAGACGTAGTATGTAAGAAGCAAAGCGCCTTGTGCGCTACACAGGTTACTTCTGTATGAGTCGACGTGGAAGAGAGCCTAGAGAGATACCCTTGAGTCAAATAGACACAGCTGTGGGTCGGGTGTCACGTACCTTGGCTCGACGGTAGAAAGCGGCACGAGCTGTGCGAAAGTTGGGGAAGCCGAGTCGTTCAAGTATGGAGAATGGAACAAACTGTAACATGAGCCTGAGTCGGCCGCTTGGAGCTGATACGCACTCACACTGCAAGCTGCAAATAACATCGCTTGGAAGACAAATATGGAGATTGTCCTTGTCGGCGCTGACGACGTCTCGGTGTAGGCTCTCCAAAATTCACCTTCGTCTAAAATGGGCAGCTGAGGATGAATGTAACGAAAATACGCCTTGACAAACTCGTCCACTGAAGCTCTTGCAGGTACTCGGTAGCATCCCAGTTTCTCCAGGTATTGTAAATCTTGTAACAAGAGCTGGTGGACTGCGTCTGCGGAAAGGAACGGATAATAAGAGTACATGACATCCGTTCCGCAGAGTGTCAGGTCTGCACACCGCCCAGGCGCTGTGCACTCAGTCTTTGCAGTGTCGTATAAAGGTCTAGGACTGGGGAAAGAGAAGGTAGATGCAGGCCTCGATCGCGAAGTTTGTAGTGCTCCTCGTGTCTCGCAGTCTAAACTGTGGCGACTCGATCCTGAGGCTCTTGTCTGGTTTGGCCTGGACACCTTTCGCGGCTCAACGCACGCAAAGGTCATGGCGCAAGTGGAAGGGTCCGTTCTCGGTTGACAAGGGTCTCTTTAACATGTAACCCAGGTCAGTTATGGTGTTGAAGACTGCACAAAGGAGGCCCCTTTGTCCGCCAGCCCACACTCACATCGTTTTTGATCTCGACCGCATGATACAGCTGATGTAGTCCAGCCTACAATTAGTGCAAGGGACACCTTTCTGCGTAGCGTCACATCGAACTTTTCGTGCCCGACAGGTCAAACAAGCTGTGCGAGCACGACCCAATCGATACTTGGGATTCTCATGTGTCGCCTGCATATCGGAAGGATCCAGCGTGCCTTCGTTGGGACAAGCATGCTCTGAGCTATCGTTTGATATGCTATGCCACTGTTTGAAAATGAGCGGCAAGCGAGCGAAGACGCAGATAGAGGCTCATATTGATCTGGGCTGGAGGAAACACTTTTATTGAAGCAATCGTAATCGGGGAAGACGCGCTCGCGAAGGGCCACATACTCTGTTGGCAGTCCAGGCCATAGCTCATCTCTGGAGGAGAGGTGACACGAATCGTGCATCGGCCTCTCGATCCTAGTCAATGCTTCTCGGTGCTATCTAGATACTCCAGGCCGCGGCAATATTCGGTATATTTCGGTTGCGGGGCCCAAGCGAGTCCCAACTCGCCTCCTCCACTTCCCCAGACTTAGCGTTCTAGTTTACGTTCCACAATCC
Source organism: Fonsecaea nubica (assembly GCF_001646965.1). Taxonomy (NCBI): domain Eukaryota; kingdom Fungi; phylum Ascomycota; class Eurotiomycetes; order Chaetothyriales; family Herpotrichiellaceae; genus Fonsecaea; species Fonsecaea nubica. The sequence goes on along the minus strand of NW_019173842.1, from coordinate 8,882 downwards.
AGTTGGCATGCTTTGCGATTGAAGCGGCCGAAAGCCGGGGGTAGCACAAGCCATGTCTCGGTCGCTTGTTCTGTGGAATATTTAGCTTGCTCTTGAAGACCGCCCTCACAGCACGTTGAGGCCTGCGTTAGTATCATTACATCCGAAATCATTCTCGGCAGCGTTCCCAGCTTGGAGTAACGCAGGGGTGCAGCACTTCTGAAGGTGCCGGCGTCAATTATCCCGTGAATACCGTGCACAGCGTCCTCGGTATACACCCGTAATAATACAAAATTATCACATGACCACATCTCCTCCCACAGTGCACGTAGAAGTACATTTTAATGATTATATGCAACAGCATCATGCAGCCGCAGTAATCCGTGCACTCAGTGCCAATGCTCTTCGCTCTGTCGTTTGCAACACCACAATCACGTTGGCGACGGTGAGATGCCATGGCCTTTGGAGCCATGTCATTCACAGCAAAGTTCCCCTTGGTCATTTGACTATGGTACGGTACGTTCACTAGTGCAAATAAATGTGGTTGATCCGGACCAGACTGAGTGTGAGTGTGCTGTTGAGTTTCATGATGCACTGATCGTTATATGGGCGTGCACGGAGTGATTGACGCCGTCAAGAATCCCTTGCAGCGCTTAGTCAGCGTTTTAGCCCCCGCCGAGTATCTATCTCATCACGTGCTAGCCAAATCACTAACCAGCCGCTGTCTCTCCAAAAAGCTTCTCCAGGCCCTGCAAACTCCAGATTCTGACTGCCAACCTCACGCACCGCACTTAAATTATCGAATCTCGTCTCTTTTTGCTGCCCTGCTATGCATCAAGTTGCGCACATCACCTCTTCCCCGCGCTCCCACAGATAGAGTAGCGTCCTTTATTGAATTGCTGGGAACTTCTCGGCGCTAGGTCACATTGTCATTGCGCTGATGGCGTCCACTCATGACGCGTGCCCTGGCGATGCTGGCCAGAGTGCTTCGTATCTCGTCTCTCACGCTCAGAGACGGAAGCGGGGATCCAGAGCCTGTCTCTACTGCCGCACTCGCAAGGTCCGCTGCGATGTCACGCAAAATGGAGTGCCTTGTACCAACTGCAGGGCCGATGCACAGCCATGCATGATTCCAAAGAGGTCAAGAAAACAGTGAGCTATTGCCGCTCCTCCGCCGCTCTAACGTGTTGATTCGCTTCCAGTCGACTCTCTCATACCTCGTTGCTGCCCACGACGCAGTTCGGTGGCCAAGCTTTGCACGATACCGACTTTTCGCAGGTGGAAAGCACGCACGAGGGAGAAGGATACGTAGCTGGTGAGCTGCAACAACCTAGCCGCACGTCGATGGCTCCGATGCTCGAGAGAAGCTTACCATACCATGGCATAGAGGGCGAGAGATGGCAGCTGTCGCAGGAGCATCGATTACCAGACGCACTTTCATCAACGACCGACATGCCAGCCGCAAGTGATTTCCCTCTTACGGCCGCCAGTGGACAATCTGACAATTCTCAACTTGGAAACTTTGGGGTCAGATACATGGTAACCTCCAATCCGACACGTCCTGCACAGCCACCCGGACATACCGCCGATGCAGTTCACAGTTTCGCGCAACTGAATTCAGCAGAGCAGGTGCATGCAACCGATTATCCCTTCTTGGACACTGACTTCAAGTCACGCATCCCACCGGAAGATTTAGACTATCTTGATTGCATCGGTTGTCTTAAGTTGCCTCAACGAACGTACCTAGACGATCTTCTCCGAGCCTATTTTCTTTACACTCATCCGCATTTACCTCTAATTAATGAGGGGGATTTCTGGGACACGTATCTTCATGACCGTACGGATACTCAGAGCCCTTCTCGCATGTCTTTACTTGTCTTCCAAGCAATGCTATTGGTTGCCTGCAGCGTGAGTCTACACCTCATCCTGCTTACTGCGCTTTTCGGATTTGTTCTTTTCAGATAGGGCTGTATTCGCCAGCGCCATGACGAATGTACGCGCTGACTTGGACTCAGTTCGTGTCTTCTTCCACGATCCAGGCTCTAGGATTCTCCAGTGTCCGTGCGGCGCGAGCGAGCTACTACCGCCGGGTCAAGGTGAGCCTGGTTACTACTTCCAGTTGTTCAGAAGCCTAATGTGTATTTAGGCGCTGTATGATTTCGATATCGAGAGAAGTAGTCTGGCAAGGGCTCAAGGAGCGTTGCTGATGACGTTCCATGTTCCACTCAATCAGCCACAGATCAACACCTACTGGCTAAGCGTGGCCATTCATCTGGCCAAAGTCGCGGGCGCAGACCATTTCTCGACGTATGCAGGTAGAGACCCCGCAAGACACAATCAGCTGAAGCGAGTCTGGTGGTGTTGCATCATTCGCGATAGAACGATGGCTTTGGGGCTCAGAAGGCCTATCAATATTCTTTCGGCATCCTTTGAAGAAATCTGGCCTCTGCTCACGGACCACGACTTGAAGAGTGAAATTGGCCGATCGTGCGTGCGCGGTACTTCGGCGAAGCTGAGACTGCTGCACAGCCTGTCTGCACTATGCAAGCTTTGTGTGGTCCTTTGCCCTATTCTACAGTTGTTATACCCGAGTGACGGCGTTCGTTGCGATAAAGATCGTCTCGAGCTCCTCAAGGGCATTTACATATACACTGAGGAGTTGAACGAGTGGCATGATGGGGTCGCGAGCAGTATGCGAGTCCATGACCCGCGCGACAAAAGCTTCAACGTGGTCATCCTGTTCACCAATCTTCTCACCATCTATTTCCAGTAAGGCACAGTGCTTCGCATGGTCTGACCGCAGCGTACTGATTTCGCCCCAGGTCTGCAAAGGCAGCACTGTGCAATTATAGAATTATGCTCACGGTCAATGAGCCTGCAGAATACAACTTTGAACGACTACAGATCAAGAATGAGCTTCAGGTTGCCCTCCGTGGCATCGCGCAAAGCTTACGAGCCATAATTGACGCCGATATGATCACATTTTCTCCGATTAGCATGTAAGTTCTTCATGGTGCTATCCCGAGTGGACTTGTGCGAATTGCTGCTAACTCGTGCCTCAGGGTGGCTTTCCTTGCGCTGCCGTCAATCTGCTACAACCTGGATCTGAGCAACAATGCAACCACGCAGAAAGCCGCCAGCACTTCTGGGGCCAATATATACCAAGATTTCCTCCGCGTTCTCCAGCTGAGATACGAAGGTACCGACAGGGCTCTGGGCAATATGTCAAAGTTGGTGAATCATATGAACCTGGAAGATGCTACCTCACCTATGACAGTGAAATCGACATCAGAAAACCACCTGGCGGAGCGGTCAGAGTTGGATCGATCTATGGAGATGGCAGATCCTGCCAAACGTGGGGCAGGAATCGAGATTGTCATTTCTGATCCGCAAAAGTACCTTCATATGAGCAACACGTTGGATTTCTTCCTTTCCCGGGGCCGCTTTCCCTCGAACCACGATAATTCATCAAATCTTGTGGTGTCGCCAGCCGACTCTGACGCTTCGCCCATCCCAGATCGGATGAACGACTCAGCGGCTGGTGATTCGAGCGACGCTACGCTCAGGTCCCTGCAGACGACTAGCATGGCAGACTGTGTCTTAGCGACTTCATCATCAGGATTGAATGAGTCGGTGGCATCGCGAGGTGCCGGCAGCGGTAATGTCGAACTCTCTGTCATGCTCACCGACGAACCTTTTGCATCGGACGCCATCCACCCGTACGACTTCTCCTTCGAAGACTTCATGACGGACGGACCAAACTCGGGTATCGAGCGACTGCAGAACATGCTTTATGCGTACCCGGACTGGTCATGAAGCACTTGAGCCCCGACTCTTCTGGCATAGATAATACCTCAGTTTTTCAACGACAGAGAAGGAGCTTGAGTATAGATAGCAGCTGGAACGGCTGAAACGTCCTGCCTTGCCAAAACGTTGGCCCAATGCAAATGAGTTTGGAAAAGACCGCAGACAAAAATTGGTTTGACGTGGTTTCGAAACCTGCGCACACTGAAGGGCCGTCGAAAACCTGGATGGACAAACTCCAATGGACAGTCAAGCCAGGAGGAGCGTGGGTGAGTCGATCACCACCAAAAATAACTATAATAGTCATCATTCCAAGTACTCTCGAAAAACTCGGGCAAAATCATCATCTCGCATGTTAACAAGTCTGATCTCGACTTTGCCAATTCGTTGCGCTGGAATCGGTAGACAGTGCCACGGCCGAAGACGTTGCTGATCTCGTTGGCCGCCTTCAAGGTCTTCTCCTTCGATCTGGAAGAGGAAACCATTCCATTTGGGGCCCGGGCATTGCTGGGGGAAGATGTGGAACAGAAAGTGGAAGAACGAGCTCCAGGTCATGCATTAGTCAATGCCCGTTACAATACATGTCGGCGCTAGCTGATCAATCCTGCAGCGGCGGATAACGGAAGATGGTCTTGCTTGTGATCCATAAAATCCAGTGGATGCTTAAGTCATGAAGCTAGATGGAAGTATCATCTAGGTAAGCACTGAACCAGATCTAATGTGGGCTTTGAGAGATGTAGGTGGAAATTCTGAGGTTGTCACCGCATCTGAGATGCGCCTGTACAAGTATCCCATCATAAATCTTCTCCGGCCACATCAATCGATCTGGCATTATTTTAGAAGGACTACCGGTTAGTCATGGGAACGTTTGTGCTGATGGAGGTTATGTAAAAGGTGAGGGCCTTACACTTCCGCTCAACTTGACTCACCACCTAAGGCTGTGTATCAATTCTCTTGGATATCCTAGCTTGGAAACAGCCTAGCCGCACACGCGACATCAGCACAACCTGTAGTTTAGAACGGGCGTTACCAGGCTCGGCCAAAAGTGATCCTTTAGCCAATAAAGCCATGGTAGAGGGACCGTATCAGATTCGTCCAGGTCACACAGGAGCTGATTACTGCCCCAGTTTCATCGAAGATTTTGTAGATCCAAAGATGGTAAACTAATTCTAGTCACTTCGAGCAAACTAGTAGTGATGCATTCAGGTTTTCAGAGCCGAAACAGGCTAGTTAGTAACCACGCTGACGGTCTTTACATTCCCTTAGTGAGCTAGTCAGTTATATTCTCCATCCTTCTTCTACCCCTTAAGGTTAACGATTTCCGTTAGATATTTTTATTTTATTATAGCTATTTGTATAGTATTTCTCTTCCTCTATCTAATATAGATCTCTTTATCTCTATAGTTAGTTACATTATTAAGATATCGAAGTCTAGAAATACCCTATCTTAAGAAATTAAAGAGTATATTATTAAATATTATCTATATTAAATACTAAAGTAGTTTAGTCTAGATAGTATAATAATTTAGCTATTAGTCCGCTTCTAGTATAATAGTTTAGTTATTAATTCGCTTATAGCGTAATAATTTATCTATTAGTTTATTTATAATATAACCTTCTTTAGATATACTCTAAGTAACTTCTTATTTTATTTACTATATATTTTACTATACTTAACCTATATTTAAATAGTAGACTTAATATATTATATAGTATTGTAATGGGGGAGAAAGGCAAGCTGGAACGTGATTGGTGGAATTGGCCTGTATATTGTACAGGTAGGCACTCTTGATCATTAGTTAGTAGGGACACGGGCATTCGGTCCGAGTTTTCCTTTTCTTTTTCCTTAAGTAGACACACAGATAGACGGATAGACACACGGGTAGAGAGCGATTAAGTTATCTATCTAGTTATGGAACCTATCTGATCAGGACCTTCTATATTGTTATTATTGTTATTAAGCGATAGTCGTTACCCCTACCACTATGCCCACCGCCGTACGAGTTGATACCTCTGGCTAAGAGCCTCGCCCCAGTTCACTATTATTAACTTTAACTATAAAATAGATCTATTTTTTACTCTAATCTTTCTAATAAAATTAGTCTGTATCTGTCGGCGCCCGAGGCTGAGTCTTAGGCGAGGGACCGAGAGGTCTGGATTTCTCAACCTAAGGTCTAACTGAATTTGAATGTCTCGAGTAATTTACTAAGAGATACTATAGGTCGAAATCAGACATGCTAAGGATGATCGATGCCCTTCTTATCGCTTATCACGTCCAATCAGCATATAGTAGAAAGCGATAGTTGTGCCCCGTTTCCTCGCTTCTTCAAAAAAAGGCCTGTAGATCCCCCAGTCACGAGCTATATCATGTGAAACTAGCGAACATGCAGTATAACATGAGTACGGAACACGCTTTTCTCGACCCACTTTATATGCTCCTGAGCGTCGAGGTGGGAAAATGGATATGACCCGTTGGGTGGTCGTAGGAAGGATAGTAGTCCACCGGGCAAGAACGGAGTACAGTCGATAAGTAACGTACCTCACCCGTACAGCATAAGTGGAAGGTGAGTGATCCTCGTGCTGAGGACAAGGAAACGCAGCCGGGCGAAGCTTTTGCATTTCCTTTTGCGGACCGGCTAGGGGCTGAGAGTACATATAGCTGAATGAAAGAGCGTGAGGCGGAGTCTTGGCTCTTTAAGGTCCTCATTTACACTTCCGCTTGTCGAATGTAAAGTAGAAATTGCCACCCGGATCTACTGTAGCTAAGTACGCGTAGACCGTGTATATATATAGGCAGTTGAATGAGTAGCGAGGGCCAATGCTGTAGACAATCATTGATACTTAAGTAACTTCTTTCAGTCCTGTTGTTGGCAATCCTTAGTCAGCCTGCTCCCCTCAAGTCTCCTCCACCATGTCCTCTACAAAAGGGGAGAATTACGGTCAAGCTAAAGAAACAGCTTCTGTGAGCCCGCACCCAGTGGCAGCACCAGACAAACTCCCCGGAAAGGCAGACACGACAGAATCGGCAATAGGGCACAAGTCCATTGGGGTTCTCAGAATCGAGGCGATATACAACAGCCTTACCACGACCAGCCTCACGGCCCTTCTAGTCTGCATATTCCTTGTAGGCTATGCCTACGGGTTGGACGCGACGGTCAGAAATGTCTACACCACGTATGCCACCGCAAGCTACCAGAAGCATTCCTTACTGGCGACTGTTAATGTTCTACGCACCGTCTTCGCTGCCGGTGCTCAATTTACTTCGGCTCGACTGGCAGACGGCTTTGGCCGTGTCGAGGTCATTGGACTGGCCATCGTCTTCTACATGGTCGGCAGCATCGTCGAGGCAACGTCGACAGGTGTGGACAGCTACGCAGCCGGAGCGGTCATCTGGCAAGTCGGCATGACAAGCCTGCAGACCATAGTGACGGTCTTGGTCGGAGATCTCACATCGACCCGGCTTCGCCTGTTTGCTGTGTACATTCCCAACCTTCACTTTGCAATCACCACTTGGGTCTCGGGCAACATCACATCGGCCGTCCTCAAAGATACTACATGGCAGTGGGGTATCGGTATGTGGTGCATCATCATCACTATCTGCGTGGCACCACTGGTCGGTACCCTACTCTTCCTAGACCGGCGGGCACAACGTATCTCTTCTCAGCGATCCACCGCGAAGCGTCTCTCCCTTGTAGAGACATTCTGGCGACTCGACACCATCGGACTTTTGCTTCTTATCGCCATCATCGCTCTGATACTTACTCCGTTCACCATCGCTGGCGGCATCAAGACAACCTGGAAGACGGCGCACGTGATTGCGCCGCTGGTTGTCGGGTTTGTCTGCATTCCACTGTTTGTATTTTGGGAGCGTCGAGCACCTCAACCACTCGTGCGGCTCCAGGATCTGAAAGACCTAGGGGTCTGGAGTCCAATTGCACTGTCCATCACTACCAACTTTGCCTACGCATTGCAGGGAAACTACCTATACACACTTCTGGTGATTGCATTCAGCTTTTCGGTCAAAGCGGCCACTCGAATCACAAGTCTCTACCTCTTCACGTCCTTTGTGGTCGGGCCGTTTTGTGGCCTGTTTGTCTACTGGTCCCGACACATGAAGTATCTCGTGGTGGCAGGAACGGTACTGTACATGGTTGCGTTCGGGCTGCTGATCAAATACCGCGGCGACTCATCGTCGTCCTCCCGGTCGGGTGTCATCGGCGCGGAAGTCCTCCTGGGTATTGGAGGTGGCATGTTTCCATACGCCGCACTGTCTTCCCTTCAGGTCGCGCTGAGGCATGAACAAATGGCGATAATGACCGGTGTCTTCCTTGCATCTCACAGTATTGGCCACGCGCTCGGTGCTAGTGTGTCAGGAGCCATTTGGTCGCAGGTCCTGCCTTCGACCTTGGAGGAGAAATTGTCGTTTCAGTCGAATACCACACTCCCCCGATTGATCTACGCTAATCCGTTTGCCGTCGCGGCCCATTATCCCGTTGGGACACCCATCAGGGAGGCTATCAATAACAGTTATCGCCATGTTCAGCTGCTGCTGTGCGTCACGGGCTTGTGCCTCTGCATTCCGTTGGTCGGATTTGCCTTGTGCTTCAGAAATCCAGAACTCACCGCGGCACAGACTCTAGCGAAGGAGGACGATGTGGATGACTCCAACCCGACTCATAGCCTAGTTGAAAGACCGTTAAAGATCTAAACCGGTTCTTCGTTGCGTGAGAAAGCTAGGGTCTGGACTCAGAGTTCTTTATAGGCAGTAAAAGTCAGAAGTGAGGAGAACGTAGGTAGATAATCTCCAGGTATGAAGTACCGAGGCCTACGGGTAACTACTATAATGGGGGAGAAAGGCAAGCTGGAACGTGATTAGTGGAATTTGCCTGTATAATGTACAGGTAGGCACTCTTAATCATTAGTTAGCGAGAATATAGGCATTAGGTCTAAGTTTTCCTTTTCTTTTCCTTAAGGAATATAATATACCGATAGATGTACGAGTAGAGAGTAATTAAGTTATCTATCTAGTTATAGAACCTATCTAATTAGGACCTTCTATATTATTATTATTATTATTATTATTGAGCCGATAGCCGTTA
>NW_019173841.1:0-27285 GCF_001646965.1 Fonsecaea nubica | reverse complement strand
TGGTTACAACGTGTCCTTCTATCACGGCCTCACCGCCGATCTACCTCACACGAGTCTGAGGGCGTGCGCATTCCTCACGCCGATGTAGTTACCCTAGTCACACTCCTTCCTCTCAGAATTCGTATCATAAATGCGCCCTTAACAGCGATCTCTTCTCGTCAAGTCTGCGCCGTGATACCTCAGTACAATATAACCTCCTCTCTCTCTCTCTCCCTCTCTCTCTCTCTCCCTCTCTCTCTCTCTCCCTCTCTCTCTCTCTCCCTCTCTCTCTCTCTCCATTCGAATTCCCCTCGGTAATAACACTCTTCAAGCGGACACTAGGGGTGGAGGAAGGGGTAAGAAAGGGGTGGTCACTTACCACCAAGATCTGCACGAGAGGTCGTTCGACCCGGGGTCACCCCCAAGGCTTCGTCACGGACCTCTACGCCTCCCTACTCGTTAGGGCATCATGTCAACCCTAACGGCGAGGTATGGGCAGTACGCTCAAGCGCCATCTCTTTTCAGGGCCAATATATTCGGAGGGAAGCGATATCGCGTATTCGTCGAGACCAAGTATTCAAACGCTAGGTTGCAGCGATCCAACTCCTCAAGGTATATCCCGTTCGTTCTCGACAGACTGCTGGCTCGAACTCACCTTGGATTCGGGTCAGAACTGCTCTCCGCCGGAAGTGTGTTCTTTCTACCTGGTTGAAAACGGCACCACTGGCCTAAAGGCTTTTTAGGGTATCGTCCTCGACGCTCGCGCCATGGGCTCTGTCCCTTGAGGATATTGGACGTGGTAACGAGCCCGCGCGGCGGCGAAGTGACTGATAACGGAGGAGGTCTGCGCAAGCGACATGTAGTTTCAATGTATTTGCGGTACTCTGCGAGAGTGGTGGCACCGATCCAGTGAAGCTGACCACGGGCCAGTATTTGCAGGAAATCGCAAACACCACGGGCATGTTGTGTATGCTGAAGACAAGGCTCCAGGCCCGCATGGACGTTGAACCTCCTGCAGTAGATTTGTGGCGCTTTGGGAACCGTCACGATTTGCCGTCCAATCTTGGTGCGGCGCTGCGCTGGCGTCACGAAGGCAGCATCTTTCACGCAGAGCTGGCTTGAAGCTAGCCACCCAAACTAAATATGACTGTTGTAGAAGATGTCAAGGTTGAAGGATCTGGGCAGTGTTGAAGTCGTGGTCCCGAGTACCGATGTGAAACCCCCCAGTCTCCCCTTCTTGCTGCATACACCATGTCCGAGCCCAGGTAGCGGTTACAGGCGAATAGAGTTGTATGCTCCTAGGCCCTCTTGACCTTCGACAAGCCCAGCACTCCTATTCTCGAATGAGAATGATCAAAGAAGTTCATCAAACAGGGTGGGATCTTACCTCTCCACTGCTGCCTTCTCCCATACGTTCGCCATCTGTACCAGCTGGCTGATTGATATGGGGGGATCGGCTGATCCGGATACTCTGGCGAGTTCCACTTTCACTGGAAGTAAGAACAAGCATAACTTGGCCATCCCACTGCGTGCCATTCGTTTCCGACTCTGTCCTAGCCGTTGCTGGTACGCGATAAGCGGCAGAAGCTTCTGAGCCACTGGGAGTCCACGGCCGAGAGGTGCGTTGATCAAGTCGCGAGGCTCTGCCTCAGGGTGGCAGGTGTTGTCTTGCTTGACCCATGGTTCCATATTTTCGGGCCATGACCCCGGGGTCCAGGGATTGCGATGCCTCCGCAAGTTTGGCTTCGAAGGCAGCAATAATGTCCATGGTGAAATCATGGTTTCCGGCAATAACTAGTTTGAGTGGAGCGTAAAGATTCGTCGTGTTGGCTGCGTCGATGACACTACCACCCCCGACGGCGATGAATGCATCAGGCTGGTACCTTCTCGAAAACTGGATGGCTTTGAGAACCACAGATGTGCAGACAAATGGTCAGACATACAAGAATGGCCTGGCAGGAACTTGAACGGGAGGGAATTTCTGGGGAGAAACGCCAGAAGTAGAGGACGATGCCACATGTCTTTTGTAGGGGTCTCGCAGATATCCTGTGTCAAAGTATTAATGAATAGATGGACGCCCTCGTCAACGAGCTGCTCATCCGGTACATCAAACATCAGGCCCAGCGGGTACCCGAACGTTGTGAACTCGTTGGACGCTTCGCAGCCGCCTGTGTCACTAGGGAGCATTGGCGTCCCCTCCACTCGTAACGCCCTCTCTCTCGTTCTGCTTGATGAGAGTGTCATGTGTGCCGGACTCGACAATCTCACCGTCCTCCGGCAAGTTCTCTTCTCCTGAGCTGGACAAAGCCGAAGATATCTGACCGGCATGCACGACTGTAGACAGTCGGTCGGGTGTAATCACAACCGCGGTCCAGACGACGACACGTGCTGTTCGCGCGTTTGTCCACATGCTTTGCGGTTCTTGGGTGCCGTCGACTGAGGAATTTGGGTAGAAGTTTCGCCGTAGACGTTGTCGGAAAGGCTTTCATAACTTCTCACAGAATTGACTTGGGTTGAACCAATCTTGGAGCTTGAAAAGGAATCGGTCGTGCCACGGCCAGGCTCTTTTGCAAAGGAAGGATGTCGCAGGAACGCCGTTGCCAACGTACAAGCCCGCAACCATCAATCTGGCTGATATGAACGTGCTGTCGACGGTACAATCCACACTGGCAAATCGAGTCCTGCAACAGCGAGATGGAGGTCCCTCGACATTCCAACCATTGTTCCGACATAATGACGATGCTCTTAGCCTCCTCGAATGGGTGGCAGGGCCGTTGAGCGAGGTTTGGCGAAGTTGGTTGTCGTCGATGTATCTCTGGACCAGTTGACCGGGGGGGTTGCGCAACTCGAAAATTTCGAAACATGGCGGCAGCGACACGGAGATCGCATGGGAGACGCTCACAATGCTCCTGATACTGCCCATATGTTTGGTGAGCGGATTGAATCCCGCGTTGTGGTGCTGTGCTCGATGGCGATGGAGAGAGGCGGAGTCTTGCCGCCACGCTCCAGAGGTCGCGGTGCTTCGATCTGGGCCCCTGGAGAGTGGACGACGGAGCGTGGACATGTCCAAGAGTAATGAACCCTGCGGAGGGGCTTCCGGTTGCTCCCCGGGTCCGTGGGCGGCTGGTGTGGTGGTGGGAGCTGCGGGCTCGTCGGAAGCTGGTGCTTGAAGCTCCCTTGGAGCGAATCTTCGTCGTTTCGTCCAGAGATCAAGTGGCCGAAGCAATAGCAACCCAGACGATGGACGACGAACGGTACACGAGCTTCGACGCCTCATATCGAGGTGGATTTGTTGGCACGGAGGTGGTCACATTCATGACAATGAATTACCTCAGGACGAGGATATCCTGTCAAGAGGCTTTCATCAGGTCATGCACGCGTCCTGATCCGGTGATATGCATGGATCTGATGGAGAATCAAGTTTGCCTGTATGAATGTAGGAGGGATGTACAACTGTCCGACAATCGGAGTCATTGACACAGACCTCCTCTTCTCTTGCTCCTCCTCCGTTTGGAGACCAACACACCACGATATCGACCATCAACCAGTCTTTTCGGCACGCGTATAGTGCTCATTCCCAGTTTCAAGTGCGTGGTAGAACAAGACAATCCTCTTCAGCTTTGATCGTAGTAGGAAAAGCTTGGACTGCATCAGACTGCATCAAGCTGCATCAGACAGGCTCGAATAGGCTCGGATAGGCTCTAATAGTATCAGAGAGTATCAGACAGCCTCAGAGAGCCTCAGACAGTATCAGAGGGTATCAGAGGGGATCAGAGGGGATCAGACCGCATCAGATAGACTCGGATAGGCTCGAATAGACTTACACAGGATCAGCCAGGATCAGACAGGATCGGACCGTATCAGACATTTTCAGAGAGGATCAGACAGGCTCGGATAGGATAGGATCGGGTAGAACAAGATCTGACAGGGTTCAGTCGCTGTTCAGTGAGGAAGCCTAATAATAGTAGAAAAATGTGCGAACGTGGAAGGGGAGAGAGAGTAGAAAGGTAGACCCGTACACAGATAGGTAGACAGGGACAGCGAGAGCCTCGCAATTGTGACATGAAGATCGTGAATATTAATTTATCTCCTCCTCCTCCTCCTCCTCCTCAGTTTGCAGATAAACTAACCGCGACACTGACAATCAATCAGTCCTTTCGGCACTACCATAGTACTAGTTCCCAATTCGACTGGATTATGCAGTTTGCAACAGGACGTGTTGTTTGAAAGCGCCCTGGTCCTGCGTGACGTTACTGGAGGATTTAGCGGACGACGACGTCGGGGTAGCTAGGGCGCTAGAGTGTGTGGTAGAACAAGACAGTACTCTTCTCGGCTTCGATCGTGGCAGGGTAGGGCAGGTCACGACATCGTCAGTCGCTTCGCGTTCTGTAAGAGAAGCCATGTTAGAAGTATCTGCAAAAGTGAAAGTCGAGGGGGGCAGGAAGGTGGACAGACGGGCGCACGTAGAACGTTGAAGATGAATCGGTAAACACAAGAACAGTTGTGGACTTCGAACTCTGAACGAGAAGTCAAACGGCGCGAATCGATGTTCCCTCCAATTGACCTGAACCGAGTCGATTAGCTTTCCCTGGAGGCATTTATCGTTCTCGTTAGCAGACGAGGGGTGAAATCATGTATAGCTCGTAAGTGGTAATTGATCAGAAAGCGTTGGTTGGGGAACTCAAGATTGAAACTCACTGGAACGTCCTCCAAATCGAAACAGTAGAGGAGCCGTACAACCACGATCCAGACCATGCTCAATAGCTTGAGAACGTACATCCGCTTCTCTGTCTCTATTTGCCTTTCATAATTGTTTTCCCTCTTCAACTCTTCGGCGGTCTTCTCGTTGTCTAGGGGCTCAGGCAGGGCCATGGACATCGGACCGGTGATGCCATGTTTGCGGTTTCGTGGTTCAGGGTCAGTCATGGCGTGCGCCAGTCGACATTCGTTTCTGCCACGTTGTACCCCGAACATACGCCCCGGCGTGCATGTAGAGTACTCGGCTATTGCAGCCAGCGGTATAGGAGCTTTATAAGCCTGGATGCTGCCCTTGAGACGCCAATGGAACATGATGCAGGTTGTGTCGAACGTCGTCGAGCACGAGGTTGATAGGAGGGTCCGCCACATGTCCATTTGCATGGGATATCACAATAACATCCTGAGCCTCGTCCAGGCGAGCGGAGGCAACGAAGAAACGAGGAGGTTCTTCATGAAGCCACCCCGTGGGACAAACAATGCCGGGCAGCAACGACATCTGTTGTCGTGTCTTCTCGTCCCTCTTGAGCAGAATACGCTTCTGCGGTCCATTGCCGTCGTTTCCTCGTCCTGACAAACTTTTCCAAGCCAGATATATGAGCTGACATGCTTCCGCCTGCGTTTAACTCTGAAACGGCTATTCTCGGGGTCTTCAGCGGGAGTTTCTGTGTCGTCAGACCTGTCAACTGGCGACATTCTGACTTTGTTGACGAGATTGAAGCCGATTCTGGTGTTGCAGAAGACATTGCACACTTGTCTTTGATCCAGCCCGTCAGTGCGATCAGCTCCATATGTTCTGAAGGCGTGACGCCAACCCCCGACAAATTTTGTCGGGGACATTGATCAGCTACTTCAGCACTGGCCTGCGCTTTACCAGCACCGTCTTTGCCGTTTCCATTCACTGATAGCGGATCCTGCTCCTCGCCCGCTTCGTCGATCGGACTGGATACGTATGAGTATCTCTCTGTCGTAATAGCTGAGTGGCAGCATGTTGGTTTTGCTGCGAGGTGAAGATCCCCAATCCGTTTCTTTCCTTCTGCTCTTGCTCGGACTCTTGTAGACTGACTGACTGAGCCCGGTATCGATCACTAGCTCTTCAGCTCTACCAATCCCAAGGTCTGTGTAGTACGTAGAGCGAGACAATGCGGATCGCTTCGATCGTGGCAGGATGTAACAAGACGAGTAACGAATCTATGAGATGCTATGTTAGTGATATCTGCCAACGTAACGCGGAGGGGGGAATGGTAGACACGGACGGACATGGAATATGGATCGGTGTATACATAAAGAGTGTCTCAATATGAAGTGAAGATGCGCACTTGTCTCCCTACTCCTGCTCTTGATCCTTCTCTTACTCCAACTCTTATAGACTGACTGACCGACCATGGAATCGATCAATCAACCCATCCGCACTGCCAACCGCCAGGTCTGGGTAGGAGAAGGAGAATACGCCTCGATCGTAGCAGGATCGGACAAGGTTCAGTCGCTTTCCTGCAACAGAAGCCATGTCAGTGATATCTGTAGATGTAGCGCGAAGGAAGGGAGCGTAGAGACGGACGGACATGGAATATGAATCGGTATACACACGGAAAGTGCCTGAGTATGATGTGAAGTTGCTGCCTGTGTTTCCCTCCTCCTTCTATTGCTCCGACTCTTATTCCGACTCTTGTAGACCGACCGACCATTGGATCGATCAATCTGCCCTTCAGCATTACCAATCGTCAGGTCGTGATAGAGGAAGGACAATACGCTTCGATCGTAGCAAGGAAGGACGGGGCAGGTCAGGATAGGACAGGGATCGCTTGCTTTTCGGTGAGGAAGCCTGGTTGTATTAGCAATATCGGAGAGAGTAGAGGGAAGAGTGGAGAGGTGGACAGACGGACAGGTAGACAGACAGACGGAGATGCGGGCGTGGAAGATTGAATATGTAATACGATGAGTATGCCCTCGATAATGTGATATAAAGAGCGTGTTTTTGTTTTGACCTCGTAAACCTCGCCTCCACCATGGTCGTCTGAGTCTTCGTTGTCTTCTTCATCCTCATCCTCCTCTTCATCCTCAATGTCAACCGCATTCACCCCCATAATCGTCCAGGAAGTAGTTCATATCGCGTATTCCGGGTGAAAAGCCTGCATCTTTCTCGTGTAGTGTAAACCGACCAGTCACGGCGTCGATCAATCAGGCTTTCGGCATCATCACGCCACTAATCTCGCTTTGCGTCTGGGTAGAAGAGCGGAGGGCGCCTTCGATCGTGGCAGGACAGGACAGGACAGGACAGCGTTTAGCTGCTTTTCTGTAAGGAAAGCCTGGCCATGTTAGATATACCTACGAACATAAGCGTAGAGGATAGACGGACGCACGGATATGGAATCTCAGATGTGGAACGCGATCAGTTTGCTGAAAACACTGTGATACATATGAACACCGTGACGTTATTTCCCTGCTCCCACTCCTCCTCGTGGATTGTAGACCGACCGACCGTTCGCGGCGTCAATCGGTCAGCGCTTCGGCATCATCACACCACCAATCCCCCTTTGGGTCTGAGCAGAAGAGAGATAATGCTCTTCGATCGCAGCAGGACGGGACAGGATTTCAGTCGCTGGTCTGTGAGGAAGCCTGGCCGTGTTAGAAATATCTGCGACAGGGTAGGGAAGAGAAGAGCGGTGGACAGACAGCCAGACAGCCAGACAGCCAGACAGCCAGACAGCCAGACGAGCAGACGAACAGACGGACGTGGAAGACTGAATATTATTAAGATTGAATATTATCACGGCGCCACCAGGAACAGGAGGAATCTCCACTGTAAGGGTGCAATTATGATATGAATTCTGAGACGAATTGCGCGGTAGAGATACACATATCCAGCCTCGTGCGGAGTAGCCAGCCTTATGCGGGATAACCTTACACGTGCTTCTTAGTCCGTGATCAATACGGAATGCGACTAGTATGCCCACGCCACCACGATATAAAGACCGTGATTTGTATTTCACTGCTCTTACTCCTCCTCGTATACTGTAGACCTACCGTTCGCGCGGTCAATGAGTCGGCCGTTTGGCAGCATCACACCAGTCCTCCGCCTTTAGGTCCGTGTAGGAGGGAGATGATGGGCTTCGACAGTGGCAGGACGGGGGTCAGCCGCTTCGCTTTCCATGAGGAAGCCTGAATACGTTGAAGATCAGAATTTAAGTCCGGCGGTGGAACGTCTGGTTTGTGAGTTGGAATCGTTGTGGCGGACATGTTCGTGTATCTCTCTGCGAAAGCGGATGTAACAGCGGAGGACGGAGGTTGAAAGGCAGGCGGATGGACGTGGAATCGAAACAGGAGATGTGAATCGGCGTGCCCACGAGATAATATCTCGCTAAATGTAAAAGATCGTGCATGACTTTGTTTCCCTGCCCCGTCTCTGGTCCCTAGTCTTGTCCCTCCTCTTGTAGAGCGGAGCCCGTAGGCGGTATCGGCATCGTAGCCGGCCTTTCGGTATGACAAATCGCCAGGAGGAATAGGAGAAAGAGCCAATTCGCTTCGATCGTGGTAGGACAAGGGGCCAGTCGCTTCGCTTCCAGCGAGGAAGCTTGACTATGTTAGATAGAGTTCTGTGTAAGTGCAGATATAAAATCGAAGCGGAAGGGTGGAAAGGTAAGTAGATGGACCGAAGTGAAATCGAAAGAGTAGATGTTGATTAGTATACCCACGAAGAATGCCACACTAGATGTTGAAGATCGTGCTCGACTTTGTTTTCCTGCCCCGTCTCTTGTACGACTCTTGTAGACCGGAGCCCGTAAGCGGTGTCGACAATTATAGTCAGCCTTTCGGTATGGCCAATCGCCATGGGGAATAGGAAAACGCGGTGCTTCGCCTCGATCGTGGCAGCATAGGGGTCATCCGCCTCGCTTTCCGTTAGGGAGCCTGGTTATGTTGGAGATCTCTTCTAATGCGAATGCAAAATCGAAGCGGGAGGGTAGACGGATCAAAGTGAAATCGAAAGAATAGATGTGAATCTGCATGCCCATGAAGATTGTCTTGCTGAATGTGAAGGATTGTGCACGACTTCGTTTCCCTGCTCTTGTCCCTACTCTTGAAGACCAACCCCGTGGCGGTGTCAACATCAGAGGCAGCCTTTTGATCTGGGCAGTCGTCAGGAGGAATATGACAACGCGCCGTTTCGCTTCGATCGTGGCAGGATGGGCGAGATCTGTCGTTTTCCTGTGAGAGAAGCCATGTTAGAAATGTTCTGCGAACGTTGAAGTGGAGAGAAGTGTGGAAAGGCGGACGGACAGACAGACGGACGGAGATGGAACACGGCACATGGAACATGAATCGACATGCCACACAACGAGCCTCGCAATATAGTGTCAGATGAAGATTGTGTCCTTTGCCTGCCCTGCTCTCACAGATGTAGACCAATCGCAGTGTCGATAGAGCCTTCTTGGTAGCGGTAGCCCGGTTGTTTCCCAAGTCCTTCTCTTGTAGACCGACTGACCGAGCCGCGGCATCAACAATCAACAGCCGATCGCCATCACCGGACCACCAATCCGTAGGTCCGAGTGGGTGGAACAAGACAATGCACTTCGGCTTCGATCGTAGTAGGACAGCAGGGGCGCAGGCGCAGGAGCTTTCTGTTCGCTGTGAGAGAAGCCCCGTTAGAACCGAATAGAAACGAAAGCGGAGGAGGGAGGGCAGAGATACGCACGGATAGATATAGAAGAGGGAACATGAAGAGTATCGTAATGTCACGCCGTGGCCTTGACAACGTTGAATGTTGAGTGTGGGAGAAGAGTTCATGGACACTCAACAAGGCTGACTACCCCACACGAGGCTGAGTGTCCATGAACTATTCTCCCGCGAGTTGCGCGCTATTACTAGTATGTCATAATTCCTCCTGTCCCAGGTTGCGCCGTGATACATAATGTAGTATGAAGGTCGTGACTTTGTTTCCCTGCTCCTGCTCCTGCTTGTATTCTTGTAGACTAACTGACTGACCGACCGACCGCGGCATCGAAGCGTCGAGGCATTGATGATTCGTCGTTTCCGCACCATTAATCCGCAGGTAAATCTGGGGGGAGCAAGATAACGCGCTCCGACTTCGATTGTAGCAGGACAGTAAAGGACAGCACAGGCTCAGTTGTTATCTGTTGTCTGTGAGAGAGGCCATGTTAGAAGCGTCTGTGACAGAGAGAGCGGACGGAGGTGTAGACAGACAGACGGACATGGAATAGGGAACACGTAGATGAATCAACCCATGGCGAGATACCCCCTCCAATGAACCGGCTGCGATTTGGCCACGCGCAGGTCCCGAACCTTCCCGGCCTCATCGGTCATGTTGATGTCCATTTCTGTGTCTTTTCCCGTTCCGTCGTGTTCCATCCATCCAATTTGTGCGGGTCTTTGATGTCTCTGTCTGCAGATTTTACCCGAGATCCCATGGAGGCGAAGGAAGGACTCTTGTTTCTATTGTTATTTATTAGCCAAGGTATCTTTTGTGCCAAAGTCTGCCAATTTGGTATTCCGGATGCTGTTGAGATTCCGCGCACATGTGTGATCATGTTCGAGCAACGAGCCGGGGCGGCGCTGATCTTGCAGCCAGCGAGGCGACTCTGGCGTGAAAGGTGGGAGTGGTGTAAAATTGTCACGATAGCGCGAGCACCATCTGTATGCATGAAACCGGTTCATAGCCTCCTCAATCCATAGCCTCCTCAATTGATTCTTTTCCTCAGCCCATAAACAAATATTCCGTCAACTTGACAATGGCGACCCAATCGACCACTCGGAAGAAACACAGCGGCTCGACTGGAGCAAAACATCCAACACGAGAGAGCCAAATCTCCGCGCTCTGCATACTGCGAATTCTCTGGCACTCCAGCTCTTCAAGTCGAGCGGCCTCTCGTCAGCTCGCTGTGGCAACCGCGTAGTCACGCCACCTGGAGAATAGATCGGAATGCATCCTCAGGGACCAGCACGAGCACTGCCAATTAGGCAGAACTTCATCAAGGATGCCGGATTGTTGAGCTCAACGAGTTGCTTCAAGCGTCAAGCGAGGAGGTGCGGGTTCTGAGAGAGCAGGTTTTGAGAGAGCAGGTTTTGGGAGAGCAGGTTTTGAGAGAGCATGTTCTGGAGCATCAGCCTATAGACGACGGCAATCCTGGGGCCATCTCCACATCAGTACCTTTGAGCGATTAACTCTGCTGGTCACGGCCCTCCTCGAGTGTGCAACAATCCGTTCATGTCCCCCACCACTATCACGCCAAACATTCTCTTGCGGGCCTCCTAGCCCCTCTCCCACCCTCTGCCGATCTTTCGGACCTCCATAAAAGCCTCTTTCTCACCGTCTGTCGATCCTTCGGATCTCCGTACTAGCCTCTCTTGCCAACTCCGTGTAGTCCTTGCTAGTTCTGACGATGTCAGGGTGGATCTGGTTAGGTCTGGTTGTACCTGGCCCTTCAATATGATTAGTCAGAATATGGGCTGTACAATGTAAACCTCTCTACAGACGATCGGATTATCCTTGGCCAAACCGTCTGGACGCTAGACGAATCGAGTTAGCGCCATCACGTGCCGTGATGAGGGTGACCCTTGGGGTTTTTGCGACACCGCGATGCACCAGGGCTCTAGATACACCATTGGGCGTTGCGGTAGTGGGCTTTACATCAGCAGACTGGAGCTTGGTCTGACGATTCTGCGACAATATTTTGAATGCTCGATAGGCTCGCCTCCGATATGCACATACCTCTGGGCCGATATCGACCATCCCAACGCCATTCACCTGCAGGGGCTCGACTAGCGAGCTCGGAACGTGGTAGTTTACTCGACAATAATTGCGTTTGCGAGGGATTCTGTAGGGTGTGTCGTTCCAAGGATATTGGGCGAGAGCGAAGGGGGCATTGCACTTTCTTCCATTCGCCGCCTCCTGGCGTCTCTTCCAGCCGTAGGTTTTCTATCCGCATGTCCTGCTTCTGCTGGCTCCACGGTCTCGCCAAGTGTGGATCCAGGACGCTGCCGCAGCCAGCATAGTGATATACCGCCTACAAAGAAACTCCCACCTTTTGAACCTGTCTCCTGGATGGTGCTTGGGCCCTTTTGTGTCCATTGTCAACCACCGGCTGCCAAACTGCGGTTGAACCTCTCCCTCCACTTCGCCTTCAGGCCTGGAAACTGTCGGTGGTGTCCCGCGAGAACATCGACGGAGGAACGATGATTGAGTTCCTTGACATACTTTCCCATGCGAATAAGCGTAGACCCTCGAACGTAATGCAGGTGAACGCGACGAGCTCGGTCTCGAGGGACATCAGGGTCGAGAACTCCCAGGAGTCAAGCGAGGTTAAGCGGGAACGCGACGGTATTTCTGGCGGTTCAGAATGTCTCCAACCTTCCGCGTAGCAGTGGACGGAAAAGGCGCTATTGCGGGTCTTCGAGATGGTAAACGCGTCTCATTGCGGGAAGTTCTCTCGAGCGTGAGTGTCACGGCCTTGACATGTCAAGTGTGGCATACCCGCACAAGGCTGACTACCCCACACGAGGCTGAGAGGTCATGAACTCTTCTATCGCGAGTTGCGCGCCACTACTACTTAGACTCTTCCGCCTCAGAATTCATGTCATAATTGCACCCCAACAGTGGAGATTCCTCCTCTCCTAGTTACGCCATGATAGTGAGGGTAGCCCCCTTCACTTCTACCTCATCAAGGCATCGGTAGCTCTCGGCACTGACTCGACCCCGGTGGTAGTACATCAATGCTCCAGGTCAATGGCTGCCACCTGTAGTCTGCCTTGGTGAATAGACTTTGAATTTCCACATGTTCCTTGCCTTTGCGTAATTTTTCCAGTTGGGCGCTTCGAACTTGTCGACTCTTGCTCCCGGCGAAGCGCTCCGCAACGTCCGAATCATACCCTAGCCTTTGGGAAACACCTTTACCGATCAATGCATGCGAAAAGAACCTCGGGGCTTTCGAGGATGCGGCTCCATTCACCAGGAAGCGCCGATGTATCATCTGTGCGTAGCCACTTGACGAGGATGCGAGATTCAGACCTCGGCGTCTGCCCGCGTCAAGCTCCCGTAGGCCTGGCTTCACGTAGCCATTCAAAAGGCCAGAAGGTTATCTTCAGCGTACGAACCATGAGACGATACGCATCCGAGGCGGAACTTGGCCCTGTGCCTCCCGTAGCAGAGATATTGTCCAGTACTTTGCAAATCAAGATCCAACACCGTATGCCCAGCATTCAAAGACCTTCGTAGCCAGGTGAAGCTCCAGTCTCGAATCTCCAGTACCTCCCGTTCCCCCGTAAGAGAAGTGAAGAAGAGAGGACTGAACCGACATCATCACGTCGTCGTCAATTCTTCAAGTCGTCATTGACACCTTCCAGCCCGCTTCACTCCTGTGTTTCAACACCGGCATCCTGTTTCATCTGGGCTTGTCGTTGGGTGGAGTTCGAGTTGGAAGAGAGGTCCTTCAAACAAAACAAAAGATCCTTCAAAGACTGGCCAAAATGTACATGGAACTTCATCGGAGCTGGGCCAGAGCTGACCGAAAGGGGCGAGGTTTTCCAATGCGTCTGTTGGGCCATTGACAAGGAAATGATCGTCCTTGGGCTCGACCCCTCCTTCGAGAATCTGTCGAATTTCATAGCGCTTGCTAACTGCGTCGCTCTTAAAGACTCTTCGGCGCAATTAAGTCTTTATGTATGTTGCAAACAGATCCGGGAAGAGGCATTGGGCACATGCTTCATGAAAACGAGTCCGGATGCGACTTGTCTGTCTTGTGGAAGTGTAGCAGACGTAGAAATAGGAGGCTTTCTCGAAGCGATGTAGAGCCAGACGAGGGGAGGGCGCCGTAAGCTAAGAGTGGAGGTCGACATATCTGAGGAGCAAGGTCAGAATGAGACCACGGTCAAGCGTAGTCGTATGCGTCGGATATCGCTCAGAAGCCTGAACAGCATATCCTGACAGCTATGCGCAAGCCCTTCGATCTGGGCAAAGCCAATGTTGATGTACTCGAGCTCGACCAGACCAACCAAAAATCTGTCGATGCTGCAGCTGCGCTCGTCAAAGAAGCAGACATAGGCTTTGCAGTCAACACTTCCCGCAATGGCAGATGACGAGGACAATGAGACAACAAGACCATTGAGCCCGGTTATCGCCCGCGGCACGCTGCTCGTTCTGACCTCTCCGGTCGACGGGTAACCTCGGTGGAAAGTTCCATGCATTGAATGGCTGAACAGTCCTCCTTCCGTCATTCTCCCTCGATGTCGTGATATCGGCGCATGTAGTCCTTGAATAGTCTATTCTAGGCAAATCGGGCTCCGCAGGCCGCGATATCGGCGACTCGTTGCCCCGAACATCAACGAGAAGATCAGCAGGCTCGTCTTCGGGGGGTCGTGTCGACAAACGCGCGAGATACTGGTGTCGGAGGTGGTTGAATTCGACTGGATTCACCTTCGGGTGCCGGTATACGCCCTCCATCATCAACAGGTGGTTCTGGCAGACGCAGACAATGGACCGCAGGGACCTGAGCGACGAGGAGCGCCTGGCGCGCCACATGAAAGAATTCACCACGCCGCCCAAGACGCCGGCCGAGAAGGACGACGAGATGGACGATCTCAAGGGCGTCATCGACGACACGATCCGTGGCATGAAGCAGATCGCCATCAACCTGCTGTGCGTCGCGAGATTCCGCATCGCAGGTTGCCCCAAACCATCAATATTTCGCCTCGGCGCTCAACATGCGCCTTTGACCAGTCCTATACTCGAACTCGCGTCCATTCTGGAAATTCAAGATCCTCTCGCTATATCGAGTCCTCTCGCTTTATCGAGTCCTCTCGCTTTATCGAGTCCTCTCGCTTTATCGACATCATGTTTCGGTCGTCGACGTATTCCCGTAGTGGTCTGTCATCAACAGGAGTGGCAGCCACAGGACTTTCTGCGATACCATCAGCTCCTGAAATGGGGAATTGAAAGCCAGCAGAAGTTCGCTTCTGCTCTGCGAGTTCAGCAGCCTTCTTTGGCTCGGGAAGAGCTAATGAACGACACGTCGAGTTTGTCCACTTTGTGTAGAGCCACCTCTTCGTCCGCGGCCACTGGGTTCTCACGGTTCTGACCCATTGCCTGCTGGTTGAAGTCGCCAAAGGCTAAACCAGCAGTACCAGTAGATGGTGCTGGGGGAGGAGGCAACTCCGCGAATTGGCTCCGGTTTCCGATGTTCATGCCTCTTTTCTGGATCAAGCGCGCGTACTCTATGGTTCTTTGTGCGAACTCTGCGTAGTCGCTGGCCGTGAGATCCTCGATGAGTATAAGGATGTCGAACGCTGCTCGTTTCACAAGCCACACTGTAGGTTTTCCTTCTTCTTCGTTACAGCGCCTGCGTCGTGGATTGGAGTCAGGTGCTGGCGCGGACAACGCTGGCGGGCATCATAATAGTATTGCCCCCTAATTTTGCCAGGGTTCCACAAGGATATGTCCCTCTCTCGTTTCCTGCTTTTCTGTCCTTTCCATTCAGTCTGCTGATTCGAGAGGCGAGTACCGTGGCGGGAGTGAAGCGAGACGAAACAATGTGGTAGCGTGCTGTCCAGGGCTCGCTTTGCAAGCAGTGACCTTTGCAGCGAGGTGTTGTTGGACGTCAGGCGCCTGCACAACGCAGCCCTTGAGACAATATCCAGCAACCACGGCGCTCTTTGCGGCGTTCGAACGGTCTTTGCGTTGTTCGAGGGGTTAGACGGGCTAGATGATTCGGGGCAACAACGAGAGGAAGACCTCGAGATAGATGGCAACGGGGAGTATGAGTTCTCGCTGCCTCGAGACGCCACGAGTCGTTCTGCTCTTTGTGTTTCCCACTGAGGATAAGATGTATTCCAGGCCCTTGTAGAGCCACATTGTAGAGCACCACCGCGTACCAGGCAGGTCGTAGCAGCAGTTGCAATACCGCCTCGTGAAGAGAACCAGTCATAGATAGGGCCAATAGTGAGAGAGCATCGATGAAGCCTCCAGCGTGGAACAGAGAGTCTCTCTTCAAGACGCCTTCTGCATGTTATCTGTTGCATCTTCATCTTGTGTATCCGTGCTCTTGTGTATCCATTCCCTTGTGCATCCGTGCTCTTGTATATCCGTTCTCTTGTGCATTAGTTCTCTTATGTATCCGTACTCTTGTGTACCGTTCTCTTCTATGCCCGTTCATCTTGTGTGTCCATTCTCTTGTGTGTCCATTCTCTTGTGTGTCCATTCTCTTGTGTGTCCATTCTCTTGTGTGTCCATTCTCTTGTGTATTAGTTCTCTTGTGTATTAGTTCTCTTGTAAGCCCGTTCGTCCTATGGGTCCGTTCGTCCTATGGGTCCGTTCGTCTCGTAGGTCCGTTCGTCTCGTAGGTCCGTTCGTCTCGTAGGTCCGTTCGTCTCGTAGGTCCGTTCGTCTCGTAGGTCCGTTCGTCTTGTACATTTCCTCTTCAGTGGGCTTCAGGGAGCCTCCGCTATGAAGTGAAACCTCAAGGCTCAAGCGTTCCGCAAGACACAACTGTCAAAGTTAGCATGCGTGAGAAGAGCCAGCACGGAGAGGGCGAACCGATTCGTTGCAGAGGGGTTCAAGCTTGCGTGCGTTGTGGAGCCCTTTTCGAGCATCAGACACAAAAAGGTCCTGCGGTTCGTGGTATCAGGAAGCATTGTTGGACTCGACATTCCGGCAAACAGGTGGATGGTATCTGTCGAAGGACGTTTCAGCTTGGTCATCGGCATCTGAGTTGATATTGTACTTCAGTTGAGACATCGTCGCGTGCAATCAAGAATGTGCTGGAGTGTCTTCCTCTCCTGGCAGCTACCGAGTATCACAAATCTAGGACATTGTTAGCGAAACAGTCAGGAGAAAGGTTCCAGGCACTTACAACGGCCAGTGGCTATGGACCGTGTTGTCTCTCGCGTCTCTACGGCAGCCGGTCAAGCCAATCAAAGGACCGGAGAAATTCTTCCGGGGACTTCTGATTGGTTACTTCAGGCGGGTAGTGGTAGTGGTCGCTAATCAATGTCCCCGACAAAACTTGTCGGGGCCTTTAATTAGCTAACCTCCCCTAACCTGTATATCTAAGTACCTTCACACTCGGTCCGTGAATGCCGTCAAGTCCTTCTCCACGGAGTTTACTTCTTCTAGACCGGCCATTCGTCGTCTGTTGCTGTCGAGATTGGTCACCAAGGATGGGAAATGAAGGTCACCGAGGAGACAGACGTCGGGTGTTGCTGTATCCGAGGATGCGGCGGCAGAGAGAGAGAGAGACCTCCCTTGTTGATTTATAGACTGTCGAGCACCTTGCTGCACTCCCTTTGCTGGTTCTCATCCCCCGTCAAGGGCCCTAAGTATCGGCGAATCCCAGATGTCCATTCTATCGCTCTTCTTCAACGATTTTCTTGATTTCTCGACGTAATCGCGCGGCGACTCGCATGAAAGGTCGCTGCACTCTGCTACCCTATACCCGTCGAAGACGGCAAAGTAAAAGACCCGAGGATGCTAATGATGGTTGTTGTAGACGATGTGGATCGCTGGAAGAGATAGCCAGTGACCACCCAGATTGTTGGCGGCCATGGCAGAGACGGAGATCTCATGGTAGCGGATGAAGGGCCTTTCTAGATTGCACATCGAGGTGCGGTGTCCAGGGGAAAACACCATCACAAGGTCAAGGTCGCGCGCGACAAGAAGATAACGAGTGTATATATCATTGGTGGTAATAAACTAAAAAGAGAGCCGACCAATGTAAATGGCTTTCAGTTCATGTATGGAATTCGTCATGTCGTCACAGTCCACCAACCCATATGCCAACGTTCGCCTTACCCAGTGCTCCCGTGTGCGTAGGTAACCGCCTAGCGAAGACCTTGAAGCCGAGAAAAGTGACCACCGACGGACCAATGCAACCAATCCTACCGACCCTCCTTGCTTCGTCCGGAAGCGATTCATACCGGCGCCGTTTTCCATCTCTGGGCTCTGCCGTTGAACCCATGAACATCGACACGTTTCCCATCTCCCTCGCAGCTATGGCTGCCCCGGGTACTACCCCCGCGGAGGAGGCCATTGAGACAACTGACGGGTCAATTTAGATAACGGCCGGGTCCATTTTTCCCGCCGCAGGAGCGACTGCGTATGTGCGGCCACTTCAGCCCGTGCGACCAGTTCGTCCCATGAGGCCCCTGCAGCCAGTGCGGCCTCTACGGTGGTGTTCGGGAAGTGATCCTTCCACTTGCTCGGGTCTGTAACCACGTTCGCGGGATTCATGGGACCGGGTTCCGTGGTGAGGGTCTCAGGCACACGATGCAGCGGTGCTGGTGAAGCTTGGGCTTCTACTTTGATCGGGCCGGCGTTGTTGTTGGCGTGCTGATCATGGGCTGGCATCTCCTCCTTCACGGCTGGTATCTCGAGTTCGGCCTGGCGTTGCGCGGCCCTGAACGCCGCGAGGTGCTCTATCGCTAGATCGACGAAAGGTAGATTGTTCTCGCGGGCAAATGCTTCGTCAAACTGCCTGCATGACATCTGGGGCACCCAGCTGTACGAGCTAAAGGTTTCGTCAGCATACCTTGGTTGTGCGAAGTCGTAGCCACTGTAGAACGAAGGAGAATGAGAAAGTGGCAGCAATGAGACTCGGGGCAGCACCTACTCGAGCCGTTGTCCATCCTCATCGCTATACCAGAGCGCAGGTCTATTCTCCTTCAAGAATCTCTCCCGGGGAGTGCCATGTTCCGCCTCGCTTTCTTCTTGCGCATTCTCCTTATCCCACTCTTCGGCCTCGCGGATATGACCCTCGAGTAGGTCAGCCACACTCGGGTCAGTGTCGGGCCGGCAGATGCGTATGGCAAGCCAGCACTCATCGGGAGTCCAAAAACACAGGCATACGTAGCCCTCGCTGCGAAAGTCTTTTTCCTCGACAGGACGCAAGCCCGGCAGCTCGGGAGGAGGCCCCCAGAAGGCCTCCGAATCATCGCCGGTATCGGAAGTCTTCGTATCGTTGTCGTCCGCTCTCATGCGTTTGGACGGAATGTCCCCAGAGACTGTTGATTCTCGGCGCGTGTGTTTGGACGGAATGACCACGGAGACTGTAGATGTCTGGTTAGTGCGTTTGCCCGACAGATACGGCGCTTTACCTTTGTTCTTGCTGGCTCGCCCGTGCTTCATGGTGGACAAAGTGGCCTGGGTTGAAAATGTAAAGAAAATGCGGCGCAGAGTGAGCACGATCAGCAAAGGGAAGTGTATAAAAGAAACGGAGAATCAGAACAATCGCCAAGAAAGCGGGCATCAAGACCACCAGCAGCGTAGTGTGACGGTTGGGGGATCGCCTGCCCCACTGATTTCTGACTAGTCAAAGTAAGTTAGGCTAAGAGGGTTGAGAGAATGGGAGGGTTTTCAACAAAGGATAAACAAAGGCTTATCCAAAGCACGTGCCAGTGGCCGTTGATAGATCACATTAGGAGTCCGCTTGGGTTCCCACGAGCGAATGAGCCCTTGGACGGAAGGGGGCCACGTCACCAGCTCTACCAGTCGAAAGATGAGGCTGGGCGCTTGGAAGAGAGTCAGACACCTGTACAGGACCAGATGTGGACTGAAGGTACGACCCCGCAGCCCAATGTGGTTAAGAAGCACCGAACTCCGCCAAGAAAGTGCGGCAGCACGACTTGTCGCGAACCTAGCCCCTTGGCACTATCACGTGCCACTCTCCAGGGCCACTTGGAATATGTTCACACAACAGAACCTCAACCCTTTAGAGACGTACTGCAATTCAATCCAACTCATTGCCTGTTGAGGCTAGTCGCATCGATTAGATCTATGATCGTGATAAGCACATCCAGTCACGTCGCGAATCCTTGTCAAACGCGCTGTCCGCTGTGTGTGTGTGATGTCAAGTGTGTTGCTGTCCCAACCCTATGAGGAATGTTAGCCGAATAATTTCCCAACGCGGCACCCAACACACCCGCAGGTGCGCTGAATAGATCCCCTTGCCTGATGAAATCAAGTTGCATATTCCACTTCCACCCTCACTCGCCTTCTGTCCTCAGCCATCGTCATGTCATCCTCACAAGATCCTGTTCAGTTTGCCTCCCCAGCTGCTTCGCTCGCGCCAACTGAACCAGCCACATCCTTTACGGCCAGCACTGTCCCCGACGAACCCGAGACCGCTTCTCCCCAGGTTCGATGGGTCCTGGACTTCATGTACCCTTCAAAAGAAGGAGCGCAGTTTGTCGAATGCTACGTCTGTGAAGGGCCGAGGATGTCGCTTGAGCAGAGCCAGAACCGGAACCCTCCTGCACTCGTCATATTCAGCAACGCACACGTGCTGTTCACTGCACCGCCCCCGAATTACGCCTTTCGCGAGACATTTTTCCTCGTCGAGACGATACTGAGGGACTTTGGCAGGGACGGTTGGGGTGCCGTGAAGCCTGACAACATCAACAGCTCCCTGTGCAGTGTCGGTGTGCTTCTTGGGGTGAAGACGCACGCGCTCACGAAAGCCATGCGCAAGGCAGCTCGACAGATCACGAAGGGCTGTATGGACATTCCAGATGACGGAGAATGGGATTGCACCGCGGACGCTAAGGACCTTTGCGAGTGTCGAGGTTGCCTTGCACGTTATGGGAGGCAAACTGGTGCTGGCAGTAAACGACAGTTGGCGATCGATGAGGAGGAGGAGGATCGGATAGAAAATAGGACCATTATATTCAGGCGGGAGTAGTGCTTGAGTTACAGAGGAGGAGGAGGGTTCTGGCGTAAAGGCAAAGAGTGTTCCTATTTTATAGTATATCATTTGTATATCTAGTTCCTGACAATTAATTCCCGGCTTCCAGGAATATCAGTTACCCCTTTGTTGCCTCGTCGATCAACCCGGCTTCACCATCGGAGACAAGCGAGGATGACGACGAGGTCGAGGAGATCCCTAAACGACGGAAACGGCAGCATTGGACTCTCCAGACCTCCGTCGCCGAAAAGGAGTAGGGTCATCAGACTGCGGAAACACGGGCTTTAAGAGGATGAGGATGAAGAAGCAGCTGGGGTCCTTCTTCATCTGTGATCTTTGGTAGATTCATTGAGATAGACAATCAAGTTAAGAACTGTGTGCTGCCTACCCTGCCCTTCCCAGCGCCGTATAAGTTGATGCACTTTGGCCTACAACCTCGTCCCATTTCACCAGATGCATCGCGCTGCTCATTGCTTTCCGGCATGCCCGGGCTCAACGTCTCTCTGTCGTGCCGAGGGATGGGGCGCAGGAATGATCAGTTCCCTGGACAAGAGGATGGCAGAGTAGTTATTACAAATTGATAGCTATCTTTACACGCCGCATGATTGTGCATGCATCTGAGTATGTGACCCTTTAGGGGCGATGACGAAGGCCTTGAACTCAAGTGGTGGCCGACATCTGGGCCCTCGAGGGTATCTCTCATTCCATCATGCAGTCAGAATGGTTGACCTTCCACAGGTACCCATTTCTTCTTGTCCTGCGCAGCCTCCATTGTCATCTCTTCCTGTCGAGGGCCAGACGACATGTCCACCATCTCCACTCTCGTGGTCTGCGAGACCTTTATCACACCCGGCTCTATGTCCTCAGCATCCTGATCCCCAGGATCGTGCCCGCAACACAAGGAGGTCCGCCACCACCTGGCGAAACGCTGCCAGGGTGATGGGGCCTTCTGTTCAGAAGGCAACGGCCTGTGTATCACGAAGGTGGCTAGAGGCCTAATGCTGGATCCAACGAGGATCTCATCCTCCTCCTGTCCCGCGGTTACGGACGTTGTCCCAGGTTCTTCCGACCCGCCGGCGTCCTTCATATACTTGGCCGGCTTGACCGTCGAACCGGATGATGAGCTCGAGCGGCTCAAAGGTTGCGGCCGGCCGGTAGGGGTGTGTCGGGATGGGGGGTTGTATTCCTGATTTTGCCCGTCGTCCACCTCGGGCCGTAGGTCCAGCCAGCTGTCATCGACCGGTCTGAATATTGTCGACCTGGAGCCCGACTGTAAGCGCTGTAGAGAGTTGCGAGTACTGTATGATGATTCCGCGTCGTCGTCGCCAAACGCTTCGTCTGCGACTTCATCGAGAATTCTCCATATATCCGACATGCGGGTTGTCTGCAGGTCGACCGGGCTGGGTCTCCTTATAACCGGCTCAATAGTTTCCGGTATCGTGTCGTCGTCGCCAAGCACTTCGTTTGCGACTTCATCGAGAATTCTGCATAAATCCGACATGCTGGTTGTCTGCAGGTCGATCGGGCTGGGTCTCCTTATATCCGGCTCAATAGTTTCCGGTATCATGTTGGCGTCGGCCCAGGTCGGCCGCATTTCGCCAGAAGTCTGGAGCAGCTGCTTCGCCTCATTTACTCCCCGTTGATGTGCCTCAACGAAAGGGGCCGGAAGTTCCCTCCTACCAGACCTGACAGGGAGATTGTTGACCTGACAGAAAAAGTCGAAATTGTTGGCCTGCGCTGTCATGATGAGGGAGGATGATTGATGAGGAAGTATGATTGATGAGGAGGAGGATTGATGAGGAAGGATGATTGATGAGGAGGATTGATGATGGCAGTGCGAAGAGAAGCGGCGGGCGCCCGCGCGAGATCATAATCGCATACTTATACATGCTCCGGGACCTCGATCATGGGCTCATGGAGCGATACAAGCCCCTCCTCTTTCTGACGTCCCTATAGCTGATCGTTAGCTTGCGCCCTCGTGTTAATCCCGTTGCAGAGACTGGAAACTCCCTCCACCAGCACCGGGACCCCCCATCCGTCTCCCCTTTGACCGTCGCACTGGCTGATGCCCTGGGCTGTCACATTCGCTCACGCTTTGGATGATGCGTTGAGTGCGGTGTCGAATGCTGTCTTGGTTGTGCCGGATTGCTAGCGGCAATCCTGTTGGCTGTTTTATGTGGATCTGCGGGCTTCGAATTGGCGATCACACCCGCTAAGGTCTTGGCCATCACACTCGCTACCGCTTTGGACGCGACGCTAAGTGATGTTTTGGCTGCGATGGGCTAGCCGGCCAGCGACAGTGCGCCACCACGTGCCAGCAAGCAGCACTTTTCAGGGTTTCTAGCCCACCCACCAGCCGCACTCTCTTGCGGATTTGTTCTGTGCGACGATGGGAAATCATGCGGCTAGTCTTCCTGATAGGGTTAGGACAGCAGGAATGTCCAGCTTTGTACTCTGGCACCTCAGGTTCGACATATTGGTGGGACGCAATCTCCACCTAACCTGTCTCTCGCAGTGGACTGTGCAAGCCGGTGACCTGTCTCATTTACGCTTGAAATGGAATAGCATAATGCTGTTCAGGAGAGCCGGGAGATGTTGCATAAGTTATGCTATCAAAAGCTCTGCCGTTGGAACTTCTTGAGTAGCTTGTTCAGAACCTCTTCTTCCTCGGTCGAGACATCAGACCCAAGAGCACGGCAAAGGAAAAAGATGGTCTGTTCCTCGATGGACACACCGTCCTGCTCAACCACTTCGTAGTATGTGTCCACGCCGTAATCCGCCTCATGACGCTCCGGTGTGCTATCCCGGTCACCCCCCCTGACAACAAGCACCTGGTGGCACTCCGGAAACTGCCAGCGACAGCAAACCATTCCTCGTTGCAGGGGAGTTTTTCCCGCTAGCTCATTTCCTCGTTGCAGCGGAGTTTTGTGATCCAGTGTCAGTGACGGATCTAAGTATCTTGCCGCTTTCGGCTGGGTGGGACTGATCAGCGTGAAGCCTTTCGCAACGACCGCCCCGGAAAAGTGCTGCTTCAGTCTAAATGGGAAATTCTGGCCGGTGTGGAAATCATCGTAGAAGTCAGCCAAGTCGTGGTAAATCACCTGGTTGCCCCGTTTCCGGTGCATCCTAGTGACCCGTAGAAGTGATCCGCCGAAACCAGGCTTTCCGTCGCGCCTCTGAAACACGTCTTTACCAGCGAGATTGAAGACGGTCGGACGATGGTGAGTTGGAAGCGGTGGGTCAGGCGGCGCAGGTGGTTCATCCTGGGGAGGGGGAAGCTGTCAACGGTCAGCGCCTATAGAATAGCAGACGAAGAAAGTTTACCGGGTTCCGTCTCGAAGCCTTTGCTTCCTGCTGTCTCTCGACTTCCGGGTCCCACCTCAAACTCTTTTTGACCATCCTGCTAAGGCTGCTAAGGCGATCGAGCGCACCCTAGTTGCAGTACGGAAGGAAGTAAGAGCTCCGTAGAAAAAGCCTCCCAGGAATTGTAGATCCTTTTATCAATGTCCTGCTCTTCAGTGACGCTCGACTCTCCAGTTCCTCAGACCAAAAACTACCGCTTCCAGGTGTTGCTGCACACCATGACGGAACAGACAAAACATCGTCTCCCAACGTGGCGCCGATACTTGCTTGCCACGTCAACCACGCCCTGCTTTGACAAGCGGGCTGGCTGTATGGCTTCCAGGGAGTGTGACGAAAAGCGACCAAGGAAAATTGATACATGCAAGTGGTGCGCCTAACCTGTGCGCTGAACTCGCGATTCACGATCGAGTGCGGCACGTGGTTCGCTACATCTAGCTGCATTAGCATGGGGCCATGGTCTTAGGTGCCGCAACGCGTGCCGCAACTCTGCAACCACTCGCTCTTCATCATGCACGCCCAGTCCAATCCTTGTTGGCTTTTTGACAGATCAAAGAAAGCAAAAAACAGGTTGACGAAACGATAGTTCGTTGGGGGTTGGGCCACCATGCTCCACCCACCTGGAAGCTACGAGAAGAGAGTAAGACATGGAAGGTCTTGGCTTGCCCTAAATCTCTTGCCCACACTGTTGCACATTCCACTTTCAGGAGACACCCATGCAGACACACCAGTCAGGACTCAAATTTCTCACCCCCTGCAGCCAGCTGAGCCACGGCATCCTTGTACCAGCCTCTCCATTCCTCTGACGCCATGGCTAACCTGGCATTTTCCTGGGAGCTGGTCGACCACGACATACGTATCCAACACAAACTGGCAACGACGGAAGTCGACATGACCTGGTCCGCCAAACCACCCCGATGCGAGTACATCGCCGAATCGAACGGCGAGGGCTTCCAGGTCTATTTTTTCGCGGGGCTTTCCATCGACATCGCAGAGGCACTCCTTGAGGAAATCTCGGGGGAACTGAACCCTACATTGCTGCGCTCGCTGGAACAACTGTCGAAAAAGGAGCCGCAGCTAGTCGTACGTGCGCTGATACGGTACCTCACGCCTCCGAAATTCCATTACATAAGGATCTTCTGCGTGGACCAAAGCTATAGGCGGCTTCCGAGAACTCACCTCGACAAACACGTCCCCTCTCCTAAAGTGGTCCTCTGCGATCCCGTGGGTGTACACACCAACTTCACGCCCGAGCACTTGCTGGAGTATGCCCACGCTTTTGCAACCGACTTGCAGATGGAGGAGGTAAACAGGCTGTACAATATCCAGTGGAAGGAAATGAGGAAGTTGCGAAATCGCCAGTCAACTTCCACAGCATCCCGCCCGACCAAAGAAGACCCCCGCAGAGACCGCTTACTTTGGGTAGCGGAGCATGGTCCAGTTTCACCCAAGATCCTCGACGATCTTGTCAGCCGTTTCGGGCCGAAGAAAACTTCCACAATCGAACCAGATGACCCCCTTCCTGACACAGCTCCTCCATTGTGAGCGGTATGGGGACCAGAAGTCCAGAGGTGTTTGTGGCGTGGGTCTTTACACTCTGTCTTACATTATTGAGGGATCATGGAGGGATCATGGAGGGGATGGAGGGATCATGGAGGGAGGGATGACGGGAGTGACCCGGCCAGCGCAGAACGGTGGCGCTCATCACTTTGAGCTTTAGTGCACCATGGGGACGGGGAGGTCTGAAAGTGCCGATCCCTATGCTGTACCTAGTCGATGAATCCGAGAATTGTACTACTTGACCTTTCCCGCAAAGTCTTCAGGCCGCCCGCCGATGCCAACGTGTGGAGGTATGGCGGCACGATATACTCGTCCAGAATTCGAGCTACCACACTTCCCCGGCGCCACAACGCCTAGGTGCATATACCAAGACGCAGTGTCCGCTTGGCAAGCAAGGAAGCCAATCAACCCGCCCAGGATCGTTTGAGCTCTCAAAACTTGACAGGTCCCCTTGAAGCAGACCTCTGCCAGCATGCGGAAATTGCAAGAGAGGGCGGGAAACAACAGAATAGCCCAAAAGAAAGGATCTTCCATGAGCATCACCTTGAATTCCGCCGATATTTTCTTCAGAAACCCAAATCTCCCATCAGAGTTCTTTTCTCTTCAAGCTCTTCAACTGTGATTTTTCTTCGCTCAGAGCAACCCATCCCGCATCGTCATGGCGGAGCATCTCGCGCTGTGGCAGAAATTCTACGATACAGACGCCAAAGGGCGTCCGGTCAACGCCGAGTTTCTCGGAAGATTCGGGGCGGAGCCCGTCAGGCTCGTTTTTTGCAAAGATGAACCGTCAGCGGATGAGATCGCCCTCGCCCCAGACGGGGCAACATCTATATATTTCACCAGACAGACACTCAACTGGGACGGGCATCTAGATTTCGACAAGCGTGTCATCGTGTTTGGCACTCGCGAGTATCGACGGTGCGGTTCGCGCATCAGCCAGCCCTGGAGCGAGGAGATGAAGCCGGAGCAATCGTGCCTCCCCATTGACCTCGCGGTGCTTCATGACCCGGCCATATACCTCCACGCCGCGGCTACATTGTTCACTGACGTGACAGAGCATCAACTGGAAGCGATCAAAAGAGACATGAAGTCGCCGCCGCCCCAGTACGGTCCTGTCTCGGAACAGCAGGAAGATCCTACCCCGTTGACACTCACGCCACCGAACACACCGGCATTCGAAGACCTATTTATGCAGTCTTTGTCTCTCCAAGACAGTGCTGTGCCTTTAGCTGCGAGGGCGGAGGCCGTCAAGCTGCGCATGGTCACGAAAAAGCGGGCACGAAGGCAACGGTCTCGAGTTCCTCATCCGAGGAAAGCTACTTTGCGGTTGGCGAAAAGACGTCTCGCGCTCTCCGGGAGGGGGGTACTCGGGGCAACGAGCTTAGTTCGAGGCGGTCGAACATTTACGGTCCAGGAATCGGGCAGATGTACGGAGGAGTTGTAGTCATCTATGCTATATGTCAATCCGGTATACGGTTCGGTCGTCCGTGTCGTATGCGGTCATCGTCGCCGGTGGGACTATAGTGGTCATATGGTCGGTTGGGGCAACATCAGGGGTCGATGTCAAAAGCAGGCTGTGCTTGGTCCTTCACGCAGTGAAAGGGGGCATAGCATTTTTTTTTATCTACTTATCAGGCTCCGTAAAGCGGCTGCCTTCTATCAAACAGGAGGGCGAACTCATATCAAAATTTCCATTGACCGGTTGCCTTCTGTGCCTACGATGTAATTGACCCAGAGTATCTAGAAGTGTAGCGGCTGGGATTTACCGGTGGTTCGCTCACGTGGAGATGAGGCAAGACTGTGACGCGTGCGGTATAGATGATGACCTCATTCGAGGTGTTCGCGCCCAACTGACTGCCAAGGTAGTCGGGGAGGGTGAATGCGTTGGCTTAGAGACACGGCAACGGCCAACGCCCCCCCTCGCCCCCCCCCCCCCCCCTCCTCGCCCACC
>NW_019173840.1:0-28028 GCF_001646965.1 Fonsecaea nubica | reverse complement strand
GGGGGGCCAGCTCGCTTTCTGTGCGTATTTGGGGGGTGTGAAGGAATGATTCTGAAACCATTCCTCGGTAGAGTTGGTGGAAGAACAGGAATAGGAATAGGAATGGGTTCTTCCCCCTCTTACCCCCCTGGACCCTAGAACCTGCAAATCCGGGGGAAAGGAATCAAACATGTTCAGGGCCAACAAACCTGCCAAGGATCAATAAGGAACCGACAGAGGAATGAATCCGAAAGAAGGAACAAGGAAACAAGGCCCCCAAGCTGATAAGGAGAGACAAGAACCACCGATAAGAGCAGCACGTGGAAAATCTGACGAGAAGCGAGAAAAAGAAAAGGTGCTCATTCCCCCAGCCAACCGTGCCGACTCACCTGGCCCTGGTCATAAATCGTCCCAAGAGGAGCAAACGGCCATGCTGCTGGCGCCAAAGCCTGCCTGCGTGGTGGTGGATTTAGATTTCTCACTCACCTCGTCCGTCACGTCTTCGTTGTGCAGGCAGACAAATCAATCCGGACTTGAGAGAATGGTGGATTGTTGAAGAAAAGTCCGACAGACATGGGAATCCTCCCCCCCAATCTACGCCCCCATGTAATTGAATAGGGTGCGTCTCCAGTCATCCAGTCTAAAGCGGAAACAGGCAGGCCGGCGACAGCATCTCCGAGACCGTTCTGGGTCGATCAAGGATCCAGGTCAGCGTCGGCGACATGGTAGCAGATGGCTCCATCGTCCGATACAAGAAGGTGGCATCTTGTCCCGACATGGCAAAACGAATGGGGGCGCATCCAAACAGTACTGTCTGTCCACGTTCTCTGCAGCAGCCTTGAAGGAGCACGTCGACAGGTGGAAAGGTAGGTCGTAAGCACTTGGAACAAACTGCCTGCAGCAGCATGGGCAGCGCAAGGATGGTATTGCAGCTTGCATCGAGGCTTGATACCCTTCTAGGTAGCACATTTCATGGCCTGATGAGAAGCACCTTTGTAGAGAAAGGGGCTGAAATATATCGCCGTCTGCTCGCGTAAAGCTACGGCTTGCTGCATGTTACCATTGTAGGGGGCCGAAAGAAGTGTCATGTTCCATTGGTGATGAGATCCGAATGGCTGCATGATGAGTTACCAGCCCAGGACGGGCATGCAAATGACATGTACTCGGTAGAGATAGATAGCCTTTGATAGCCAAAAACCCGATACACGTGGAGGTGGTTGCACGTTCATCCCGTCGCCCACAAAGTCAGGAGATGTTTAGAGATAAGCTCGGAAGCACTGGACTTTCAGCAACTTTGTCAAGGTGGTAAGGCACGTGTGAGAAGCACTGGTACCAGTACCGAGTTGGCTGTAAATGTTGGCAGAAGAAAGTTGTCGCTGATGTCAACTGCCCAGTCTGGCATTCTATCCTCTATCGTGCTAGACCCTGAACGGACCAAAAGCCGCTCATCATGAGGGGTATTGGGCTCCCTGGGCTCCTTGGAAGCTTCTGAAGATCAAGCAGTCGGGTCCAGGTGGACGGCGCCTGGGCTTGTACCATGATCGTTTGTGTGACGCGATCGATGACCAGCGCAATGAAATCAACAGGAACGGCACGTCATTGAATGATCAAAGACGTTGACCGGACCTGCTCTTGATGGGATCGATCAACCCTCATTGACCTAGAGCATACATCCGGACTGCCCGAGCGTTAAAAGATGCGCCATTTGGCGGTGCTAAAGGGCTACCAGAGCACCGGAAGGATTCCACCACACCAGCACAGACCATGGCTAAGGAGAGATAGAGGAAATGATGTGCTCGCTGTTTTTCCGGCATGCATGTCTGGACTTGCACAAACAAAAAGTGGAATGTGGAATGCATCGCTTCTGCAGCAGACGTGCAGTATGGAGTACTGTGGTATCAACACCTTCTGTAGGAATAGAAAGATGCCCCACACGTAGTGCATGATGAACGGGACGATGGAAGAATGCTGGATATGTGAAACGGCGCCCATTCGGCAGATGCAGGTTTGATGTTGCTTCATCCTTGGTTGGGAGGAGCCATATCCACTGGACCACTGCATCGAGCAGTATGGGAAACACCATATCGTCGTATCCTACAAAAGAATACTACAGCTGATCAGACCAGCCATGTCGTGGGCAAGGGGCTGGCCCCGAGTAACACCATGATATCTGCTTAGGGTTGCTGCAGGGCGATTATGATTGCCCTCCCGGTTGCTCCCCATATGCGTGAAGATGTGTAACTCCCGGGTTATTACATGGCCATGTCCTCTCCAGTGTTGGATTGATGTTGCAGCAGCACGACAAGGCCGACACCGAGGCTGGCACTGGTGGTGGTGGTAGTGGTGCAACGCAACGCATCGTTCCGTTACTGGCTGCAACACGTCAATCTATTACATCTTCAGGACCAGCCAGGTTTTAGAACGTCAAGCAGCTAGCCAGTCTGCATGGCTAGCACAGGGTACTCGTAGATAGATGCGTCTGAATCGTCTCTGGAGATCTTTCGAGACAGATGGCTGCCACTGCCCGTGGCCGCGACATCGAATCCACTTTACTGGCTGCATGCTCGAGATCTCGCTGAATGCCACTGGCTGCAGGCGCTGCTGGGTGGCTGCAGGACAGGTGGCAGGTTACTACGCCACAGAACACGAGTTGACCACAGGGATTGTGGCCAATACACTCGATCTGGTACACACGCTCCCATCGCCCGTCGAATCTCCGTGGGTAAGATCAAGATACTCGTGGAATACGAGTATTTGGGGACTTGGTGTTGGCCGCGCAATGCTCCGAGTTGTAGAGCCTGATGGCTCGGTCGGACAATGAATGTCTCGCCGACGTTGGCTCTGCAGAGCATGGCATTGGCTTGTAGCTTTTCAATAAATCCAGCCATCAAATTTCTCGAAGCAGAGTGATCTGGGACAGGCGATCACTTTTGTAAGGGATAAAGGCCCAGGATACTTTGGCAAAAACGATGATTAACAGGAGCTGGCAATTTGCCCGAGGTATAACACGGGGGTATCCTGGCATAGGCCGAAATTGTGCTTGGTCTCAGAGAGCAGGCTTCCCCAGAATTTCTGGACGCCACGAGCGGAACCTGTGGCTGCGCTAATGCGTGTTGTTCTCCATCACGCTTTGTTTCGAGACGGCGCCTTTTCGCCGTTTCGCCGACGCCAATCTGTTGTTTATCAACTGCCGCCGCAGGCGAGCCCTAATATTGCGCCAAAGGAAGGCGGGGGATGCCACTGGGAGAGGGTACCGAATGTACCTCGTAGATTATTCGTCCAGGCTTGTTCGTCAGCCTTGGTAGTCGTCGTCATCGCCGTAGACCATCGTCACAGGGCGAGAGTGAGTACTGCAGACTGCGCATGACCTGCGAAAAAATTTGGGCAGCGTGCAAATCGAGGAGAAACAGGTAGAAGCGAAGCTACAGAGCGCTATTCTGCTGCGGACTTGAGTGAGGACACATCCGCACAGCCCGTGGGCTGATGACGTGGGTAGTGGTGTTTCTCTGTCCTTCTATACTGATTGTCGAGCTTGAGATAGTCCGTCGTCCCAGGCATATCGATTGTCCTGTTGGACGCGTGCGTGTACCTGTGAACGAGGTACTCGTAGGTAGCTATTGGGAGGCGCTGCAAACTCTGTCAGAGCGAGTCATCGGGTTGACCTCGATGTACGCCACAGACATGCGACAGTTCACCAGCAACAAAAATCCGCAAATACTGCTAACTCCGGGACAAATCGTACACCTCGGCATCAAGGTACCGGCAAGTCCAGTGACAGCCAAGGCAGAGAGAAGCCACAAGACACATCATTATTCAAGAGCCTGTTGGTGGCGGGGTTGTCCTAATCAACCGAGAAGAGATATTCCGCACAGAATGACTCAGTAAATGGGTTATTGGTAAACACAAGAGGAGGTTGGGCCGTGGATTAGACAAACAAGCCAGGCCACAACAACAGACAAGAGTGAGGTTGGCTGGTGGTGGTGATGGTGATGGTGGTGGCAAAGACGCAGTTTGCGCTCGACCAGGAAAAAACTTGAAGTCGGCAAGTCGGAGGCCGGCGAAGACAACCACCGACATACCGACACTAGAAACCTTAATCTGGGGACTGGTCAAATCTGAAGCAGCCAATCACAGACTCCGCTCCCAAGACTATTCACTATGTACCTTGTTTTCCAGCATATTGGAGGACCTGGACGATCAACAGATCTAACTTGGTACTCGTTTCACTTCCTCGAAAACTACTCGACGACATTCTCGAGAACGTGGGTTCACTCTTCCCAGTTCTGGAACAGAGGTCGGGCAATTACTCCGTAGGTATCTCTAGTGCAAGTATCTACGGAAGTCCAGCAAGTCACATTCTCCGTTTGTTTTGCTTCTTGTTATGGTAGTATACCGGAAAAAGAGAACCTTGGATGGATAACGCTCCGTAACCTGTAGAGCAAGGCCCGTGGCAGATTGGGTGATGCCTGTCACCGGATGTCCCCCAGCTCATGCTCGTACGAGTAGAATGTACGGAGGGCTGTTACCCGGCTTGCCAATCGCGTCTAACAGCCGCTAATCTCTTTTGCCCTCACTGACGCAATTCAATTTGGTCTTTACAATTCATCATCCATTGAATAGAGAAGACGCCTGTGATGACATTTGAGGTGCTGTACTCGGTCCCTTGAAAGATCCAAACACCAGGGTTGCCGTAATTAGCAAGTGAGTGACAAAACACGAGCCTCGGATGGACTCTCTGTGTTTAGAGACGAGCTGCACCCGTCAGAGCATTACTCGGGAGTATGCGCAGTGGTTGCTGATCGAATGCTGATCGAGTTGCTGATCGAAGGTGCCGATCGGGGACCCCTAGAGCCCTTCTGAGGACCACGAGGGAGAGCCAAGGACCGAGAACAGCGCCTCCACCAGCCTTTCTCTGTCATTTGAACCGCTTTGACCAGGTATGACGCTTTTTCGCTCAGGTCTGGCGCAACAAATGCCCCAGCGCGTGGGCTGCGCAGCTGCGGTCTACGCGTAGGAGAGGGGAACGAGTCACCAGCCAGGTTCGCTGAGCGGATAGTGTGGTAGGTGCTGAGTTCGCTGACCGAATCGGCATGTACGAGGGAAAAAGGGACAGCGGCTGACTGGGCTGAGGAGACTTGCTACCGTCAGTCTGTTGAAGCATGCGACGTGGAAGAGCCGTGACTCGGCGAAAGGTGTTCTTTGGCGCTGGGCGGGAAGGAAGGGACTAGACCATGACCAGGCATAGTCCAGCTGCGGCTTGACGGGGTAGGCGTCGATGCATCAACAAGGGGGGGCTTTTTTTTCACTTTGAGCCGAGCATTTGGAAAGTTTGTACTCTGGACCAGGGGGCAGGGATGGAACAACAGCTGACCAGGGTCACGACGCACACAGGGTGGAACCACGGCGACTGTGGGTGCCGGTCCCCCAAAAGTTGACGCAGCCAGCCAACGGTTCCAGGTGACACGGAGCAGCCCAGAGGGGGAGAAGGGAGGAATGCTCGAGACTTGGCCGGGGCTCGCCACAGGCCACATCTTGCCTGCACAGACAGGCCATGGGCCCTAGGCCGCGCAAACAATTGTGGCGACCCTGGGATCCTGCCCATCAAGCCCCAAATGGGATGACCCTGTCGGCAAACTCCTCCGTTTCAGGTCGCCCAACCTAGATATACCATCTACCGCCCTCCACGTCCCCTACCCACGACTTTCTTATACCACACACACACACACACCTCTGTACCCATTACTCTACTGTGATCTGCCCTAGAGCGGAATACATTGTACTGTGTTGACAAAGACTTAACACAAAAAGCCTTTTGTCCACTCTTTGCTGATTAGCACAGTCCACACCACCACGACTACTACTACTACTATACCTCCACCACCTCACCACAGCTGACTGTGTCCCTCGAGAGTGATTTATTTTCGACTACACTCGAAACGACTGACTTACCTTCCTCGAATCCCTTTATACTCTTTCCTCGCTCACCTTCCGCGGGTATGGCAGACTACGACTACCCTCAATCCCCCACCATGTCACAAGACAGACATATGGGCTCGATGGCCGCAGCCCTCAGATCGAGGCTGGAGGACCTCC
The DNA here is from genome assembly GCF_001646965.1 of Fonsecaea nubica. Taxonomy (NCBI): domain Eukaryota; kingdom Fungi; phylum Ascomycota; class Eurotiomycetes; order Chaetothyriales; family Herpotrichiellaceae; genus Fonsecaea; species Fonsecaea nubica. The sequence continues at coordinate 21,956 of NW_019173840.1, read as the reverse complement.
CTCAATTAAATATGGCAAACCTGAGCACACATTGGAAAAGAACATCTCTCGACTATCCCAACTCAGCGTCTTCGTCGCGGTCCGCATATTCATTCAGCTCAAGACTATCAGAAGACACCGACGCTACAGACCTGACTGTTACACCAACCGCCCGTTCACGCGCAAGCACATTCGACAACACAGAGAGCCTGCCTATGCCGCTTGTACCTGCGATACCCTGCAAACCTCCCTTGAGAGTGGTCCTGGGGACCGCGTCGGTGGGCTCCAACTTGTCACCACTGGCCAAAATCACCACGGTCGAGGATGCCACAAAGTTCGTCAACCTGTTCCGCTCAAGAGGCTACGCAGACATCGACACCGCTCGAGCATACCCTGTTGGTCGGGGTGGGACTTGCGAGAAGCTGTTGGGCGAAGAAGCACTCCGACTCTCGAAGTGGGCCAATGTGTCGACCAAAGTGTCGAGTTTTATGCCCGGGTCACACCGAGCCAAGAACATTGCTTTGAGCATTGACAGATCTTTGGAGGCTCTCAACACCGACGCCGTAGACATCATGTATCTACATGCCCCCGACCGAGCAACTCCATTCAAGGAGACCTGTGAGGCCATGGACAAGGCTTACCATGAAGGCAAATTTGAACGCTTCGGTCTGTCGAATTATTCTGTTGAGGAAATCGAGGAGATTGTTCGCATTTGCGAGGAGAACGGCTTCGTCAAGCCCTCGGTCTATCAAGGACAGTACAACCCCATCTGCCGAGGGGGCGAAGAGCGATTGTTTGCTGTCCTGCGCGAACACAACATTGCATTTTACGCCTACAGCCCCTCAGCTTGTGGATTTTTCTCCAACAAGGTTTCACGGGCCTCGACAAGGGATAAGAACAGCCGGTGGAACATCGCCTCGCCTCTGGGCGCCAAATACGCTGGGGATTACTTCCAGGATCCCCTTTTCGCAGCGGCAGAAATTGTCCGCCAACAAGCCAAAAAATTCGGCATCAGTGGCCACGCGGCCGCTCTCCGATGGACGACGTGGCATTCTCAGCTCGGCGCCGAGTACGGTGACGCCGTCATTGTCGGCGCCTCCAAGCTTTCCCAACTGAAAGAAAACATGGATATCCTCGAGCAAGGTCCTCTACCAGAGCCTCTCGTGGAGACCCTGAACAGTGTTTGGGAAGATGTCCGCGCCCTCGAAAAGGGTCCTCGCTTTTCCTTTGTTTAAAACATGTATCACGACCTCTTTATATTCTCTCGCGGGAAAAGGCTACGACACGCTCATGGCACAGGTTTATGGAATACACGGAAGAAAATGGGGAGTTTTCTACGGCGTTAATTTCTCCACGAACACAGAAAAAAGTCCCTCCAGTTGAGGCTCCTTTTCTCCGTCTCGGAAAGAATTTTAACCTTCTATCATGATCCCTCAAGTGCTGAGTTGGATCGATCATGTTTTTGTGGCAAACGTCTCCAGAACGACTTTGTCTGATTTCTTTTTTGTGATTGGAATGTTATCCTACATGTGTGATGATACCCCAAATGTGGCTGTATGTTATTCTGAGAACAAGCATGGAAAGAAATGTCTCTCGATCTTTACCATCTCACTATCTCACCACCGGTCTCTGGAAGACGCAGGTTTATCTATCGAATTATGGGTCAAGCTTACATGTCTCGTACTCGATATGTGAGAGAGATGCGAATATGCTCTGGAAAAAAGGGGGGGCGGCGTGTATATTCCGCCCACTTTTCTTAAGTAGCAGCAATGAGAAAAAAATCATCTATTGGACTGAAGAGAATGATTTCATGATTCTTCCAAATATGGATTTGTTTGTAATACTTGTCTCTATTCCATCCCTGGTCTCGTCGTGGTGCAAGTGCTTACATTGCGCGGCTCGCGGTACGTTTTGGAGGAGGAACGAGGATGAGGAAGTCGGTAGAGTTGGGATATGCATTCGTTACTGGCCCGATGGTCTGCTTGACAGAATGACACTGGCCCCGAGATTTGTGTCTAGTCTTCTGCGGCTGACCTCTAACCAGTCCGAAACGCAACAAAGGGGGGGTGGGGGATGAGAGGTGTGGGAGACGACGTGATGGTCGATAATGCAATAAGTGGTACGAGGAGTGAGTAGTTGTGACTCTCTATTGGCCTTTGAAGAATCACTACTACTTGGGACGGGATGGATCAGGAGCACACCAGGGCCGCAATACGAGTAAGGCAGGAAGTTGAGGAATTTTTTTTTTCCTTCCTCGACGAGATGCTGGTTAGGGCTAGCAACTCCTCGCTTGCTCGCTTGCTTGGTTCCCTCATCATCCCTCACTTTGCGCTTCCTTTCTATCCGGCTGTGGTGTGGCAATGTCGTCGCCAAACTCTCGCCTCCTCTCATTCAATCCTGCCCCGGCTGGACTGGGTGAAATCATTTTTACTCTATTGCTACCATCATCATCATCATCATCGCCCTCACCATGACCAAAGCTTGTAAAAAAAAGGCCAAAAGAGGTATAACTGATCTTACGACGACCAAGCACAACACAGCAACAGCAACAGCAAATCGGGAGCGGGGTGGCACGGATCCTTTCTCCTTGTCTGTTCTGGGCTGCCACTGACCAAAGCCGGTCAAGGAAAGGAAGGAAGGTCATGGAATTCTCTACTCCGTACCAAGTCTACCACACAAAAGGGCGCTTGTCAAATGTGTGTCAAGGGCGGCGGATCGCGGGGCAACAACCGCTGGAGAAAGTCTCCTTGTGGTCCAGTCACAGCAGAGAGAGGATGGTAGCCATCCTCTCTCTCTGTGCTAGAAGAATCCTTCGTATATCCAACGAGGAAGTGATTTGCACCCTGCAACTGACATTGGTGAGAAGGGCGATTCGCATCGAAAACTCATTGCGCCCATTCCATCCAACCTATTGTCGAGCTTGTCCACTTGCGATCGAGAGGCGTAATCAGGGCTCAAGGCCTCCCTCTTGGAAAATCGGCTCGTGTGACCAAGACCTTTTCCCATCCCCCCTCCGCAAAATCCCTCAGATCACTAGAGAGATCACTCGATGACAGGCGTGACTTTTTGGGGGAAGGACGAGGGTAAATAATGACGTGAAGAGCAGGATGTTTGACTGGTCAGGCGACTCACCAAGGCCTTTACCAAGACACACAAGAACACGCAACTCTGGGGTTACGACACACACACCCAATCTCGCTCTCTTGCTGGCCAGTGTCATTCGTCAGGTCAGCATTATTCCGACCTCCTCCTCGTGGTTTGAAGCTTACTACCAACCCGAGCAAGAACGCGGCCGACCTTAACGACTATTTGGTATTCTGTGGGTGAGGAATCGACTCCGCCCCCATCCACGTGGTTTGCGTCGTGTTGTGCCGTGTGCCTCCCGGGCAATGACTTTGCTGCATTGGGCCAGGCATGCGTCTATTGGAGCGTGTTCTGGCCTAGCCTCTCCCTCGCATGCAGCCAAGTCGTTCCAGGAGTCGATGGGAAGTTTCAGACTCCCCCTTCGGGACCGAGACGGAAGAGGGAAGACGAGGAGAGAGCTTCGGGTAATCGCCATGCTTGGTTGGAGCGAAAGAGGCTTCAAGAGGCCATGTGGAGAATAGGGCTGAGCCCCTTCGCTTACAGAGTTGGGTGATGATGCCACTTGAGGACGCTGTCAACATGGCAAAAAGTTCTACGTGTGCGTATACGAGGGTACTTTGTACCTAACTCGTCAGCCCAGTTAACCTCTGAGGCGGCTGATCTGACCATTGCCTCGATTGCTTTGGTAGGTGTGGAAGCGGGAAGGCCGAAGAACAGCGCCACCAAAGCATACGCTGCATGGCTGCTGGCGGCACGGCTGCATGGCTTTCGGCCAAGCTGGGCGTGCCTGCTCCCCTTTCCAGCATTTCCTTAGCTATTGCGTGTGGACGGGTTTGGTTCGTCCTCAGTCTTTCAGGGGCTGTTGTTGACAGGGCGAGGGCGTGCAGGGATCGGGCGCTTTCATCTCCACCAAGTTGCTTTCCCGAGTTCTTACTTCCTGCATCGGGGACATGAATTGTCTCACCGAACACGAGGACAAAAGGTCAATGGTCAAAGACCGAAAGGGACAATGGATGAATGGAGGCTGTCTGTTGTCGAAACAGAAATTAAGAAATCAGTCATGGCTGACCGAGTACCTACAATACCTGTATGTAAAACGCGGGCCTGTGAGTTGTAATCGGTATTGCCTACCCCTCGCGTGCATGCATGTCTTGTCCCTCCTTGCCTATCGCTATCACTATCGATAAAGGTATCGGTATCGATACGCTTATCGATAGGCGAGGGTTCGTACCCTGCCACCATGCTCGCCTGTACCTTGTACTGGTGTCTAGGCGCCAGGGTATCAGGGTGGGTAGGCATGCCCCTGATTCCCTGGCCCCCCCAATACTCGGTACAAGCATTCGAATCGTCCCAACGACAACATCTACTGTGTACTTACTTGACTTGGTACTTGGTTGATCCTACGAGGTACGAGGTACTCCTGCGAGTATTCTCTTCCGCACCCACCACAAGCCTCCCCGTTCCCTCCTATTTTTTTTTGTTGGGTATTATTTTCTTGTTTTTCTCACCATGGAATATAGTTGATAGTTGATGGATGATGGATGACCGCTTCTATTCCGTACGTTCTGCGACGACAATTGTACTGCATTGCATCCACATACATGGCAACCCACAACGACCACTCTACCGTCCCACATCCAAATGTGCCCATCCAGAAAATCCACAAATCCACAAAATCCATCCACCTGGAATCCATCTGAAACAGTCCCTCTAAAATCTGAGGGAATGTGGGAGCGAGGAACCACCCAAGGCAGCAAGCAAGTGGAGTGTATACAGATAACAAAATTTTTTCTTCTTGGAGGGGAGGGGAGGGGAGGGGAAGGGAAGTATACTGCTAAACTATATGCTGACGGACGGGGACCAATTATGTAGGAACCCGTCGTGTGTACCCAGTGCTACTCGCCCTCGTAGGGACGCGCAGGTGTGGGAAGGAATCTCACCCGCACCACGCCGCATCTGTGTATCCACTACGTACCTGCCGTCCATCCATCCTTCTATCATTCACCCACTTACCCATCAAGTAATGTAGGTAATCGCACGCAGGCAGGTAAGTAGGGGGATAGGCAGTAGGAAAAAAGGGGGGGGGGGGGCAAAAAGGGGCCAAAAGCGGTTGAGGCGGGCGGCTCCAGACAGGTACAGGCACACGCACAGGAACAGGCAGGCACAGTCCATACCTAATGTTCCGAAGGATCCTTGGGATTTAGCAGTACCCAGTACCAGTACCAGTACCGAGTTGGGTATGTACCCTGCGTTGCCTCCCAGCCTACCTATCACTCCTACCTAGGAAGGGAGGTATGTTACCTGTAGGTAGGTAGGTGCATGTACGGAGTATGTACCTACTAGTAGGTATGTAGACGACGATCCTTCAACTCCAGGCTGGCTGAGGTCAGAATAACGACTGCCATCACCACCATCACCACTGTGCCACTGCTCACCTACATGGTAGTAGTACCTAGTAATCACTGTGTCCTGTTTCTCGCCATGTGTCTGTGGCTGTGGGTGAATATGTCTCATTCACACACCATCTCGTCCTACCCGAGTTATTCGTATACTTACTTTTAGGTACCTACCTACCTACCTACCTACCTAATATTTAACACAAGCGCTCTGCTATTTCCGCATACATGGCAGTCACACGATAGGTAGGTTGTATTCATCCCCCCTGCGCCACAGTGATTATTTTTTTTTCTATCCCAAGGACTCGCCACGCAGTATTGGTGTGGGTATACCTACCTACCTACCTACCCACTAGCGAAGTGATATCAGGATCAGGCGTTGCCGAAAGTGGTATACACGATAATTATACCCCGTGTACTCGGTACTTATTTGGCTGCTTGCCTAGTAGACTGACTGACTTACTGACTGATTTCGCTGACTACTCACTCAGCCCGCAAGTTAGTCGTACTCGTACTCGTACTCGTAGGCTGACTTCGTTATGTACTTTTCCTGTGATGACTCAGGGATACGCCCCTCGAGATTTGGGAGAGAGTGGAATGGCAAAAAGGCAGCGAAAGGATCTACAGCGTCCGCCCGTCTACCTACCTGCCTCGTACCGAGTGAGTAGGTACATTGTCGCTAAGCGCCAGCTAATTAACGTCTTTTGTCTCATTTTGTCTCTGGGCCTTCTTTTGGGTTTCGGGAAGCAGCACCGTTGATTAGCTGGTACCTATTTCGCTGCAACGGTGAATTTGGATTTGGATATGGTTATGGTTATGGATCCGGATCTCAAAATCTTACGGGACCCAGAGAGAAAGGGGGGGTGACCTCAAGGCTCACCTATGGCAAAATCTGCGGCTTACACTTCTCACACACACACAGTGTCTCCCGTCTGGTCAGCTAGCAAGCCAGCTCGAGAGATGGATCGAAGCGCATACTCGCCTGCTGGCCTAGTCGTGCCCAGCACATACTTTGACTTGATGATGCGGAGGCGATGTGGCTGGGTCCATGGCGGCAATGACTCTGCCTATCAAGGGATTCGACGTTTCTTGCTTGCTTACCTCAGGTGTCACTCACACACACGATCTCTTCGACATGCAAAGCGCTTCTCTTCTGTCTGTCACAAAGGCTTTTGAATCTGGGGTTTGTCTGACATGTTGACATTCGATGACTGACGGTTTCTGATTGACAGGAGAATGACAGGCAGGCAGGCGGAAGGTAGGACGATGTTCATCCTCTTCCCCTAGAGGCATGGTCTATGCTATGTACGACTCGAGTCGGGATAACAGAGATGTACCGTAAGTGCATCACCCATGAGCATCACCTCTGGGCCTTGTGTCTCTCTATCGCCACCTAGACCGTCGATACCCCTATCCAAGTGCTTCAAGTGGAAGAACATGAGGCTGGGGTCCATCTCTCTGGCCGGTCTGCGTCGCCATGGCCATGTCTTCCAGTATCTCTCTATAGGGTCGAGTCGAGACATTGGTGTTTCAACCAGTGGTTCAAGAACCCCACCGCTGTCCCATTCAGTTCCATCCCGAGTGCAAATGGGGAGTGGTTTCTGTGTTGTCTGAATGTGGTCTGAGGAACTCATGTCCCATCGACATCGTGCAAGTACAAGTCCAGGTCGAGACTGACCAGGCACATACGGACGCTCAGTATGCTAGCCACCGCTGCAACGAAACCACGAGGTGGAACGGGCTCCTGGGATGCCTCGCAACTTTGAAATCCGACCACAACTGCAACTGCAACTGCTCTTCCTTTCAAACGGGGTGGCTGGTGACATATATTCCAACGTTACAGGCCAGAAGGAAAGTCACAAAAGGGGGAATTGTCTATGCAGCAGTGTTACTTCCCACATACTAACTGATGCTACTAGTATTCATCAATTAACCAGCCCGTGTCCCTTCTGCATCCTGCAGGGCTACCTACACACGATTTACGAACTCGTTGCGGTCCTTGTCCTTCTGGCCTGCACCCAGACCCTTGCGTTTCTGGTTCTGGTTCTGTTGTTGCTGTCGCTGTTTCTGCTGCTTGTGCTGCTGCGTGGCATGAGGATCGTGACACCAAAGGGGGACGAGAACAGCGAATCCGAGTTTCAACTGGATGCCAGCAGCAGCAGCAGGGTCCCCTCTGTTCATGCCGTGTTGCTCCTCAGCCTCTCTATCTCCTTGAGGTACCTGCACTTCTATGTTGTGGTCGTGTTACTCCCCAACCTCTCTCTGCGTTGTGGGTTCTGTTACATACATCCCTGCGTGCGTTTGACGAACCAACCCTCCTCCAATCTGGGGAAGGTCGTGCATGAAATGCAACAAGAGCCCCAGCCCCAAACCCAGACCGGGATAAAAGGGGCAGGTGGCACGGATCAGGTCGTCGTCATCGTCGTCGTCCGACTCCTTCTCCATCCCCTCGTGGAACTCAGAAAGTGGATCCGCAAGACGCAGGGACATCATGTCTGGTATGTACTTGCTCCATTCTTGAAGTCTGGACCGGGGACGGGCCACCAACCTTGTGTTGTGTAACAACAAGAGCCTCGGTGGGTTCTTGTGAGGATCTCAGGATGGGTGGACGGCTCGCAGCCTCATGTTGTGCGAGATATCGCCATGTCCACCCACCAGCGACAGTGCCAGTGCAGATGAACCAACCTCACCGGTCGGGTTGGAGAGGTCATGTTGTGGTACGCCATCCACGTCCTTCCTTTCCTGGCCGGTTCCGATCCCCATCATCATCCTCGTCGTCGTCAGCATCATTACCACCCTGGCTACTTACCGCCCAACATCCTTCGGCCAGCCACATACCTGCACCCGTACCACGGCGCGTGCACTTGCACCTTGCACAGTGACCGGTCTAGGTCTTCTTCGCTTCCTGCAACCGCATTGCCTCTTCGCTCGACTGAAAAGAAAAAGCCAACAGATGCCTGGGCCAAGGAGGACTCACTTACTCTGGCCCAATCCAAGCCATGCCCATCCCATCCCGACCCAGCACGAGGCCGCAAGAACCGGGTCAGTGGTTTTGTAAGTGATCAGTTAGTGCAAGGTATGCATCAACCTCTGGGGCAACGCGAGGCGAAAAAAAAGGCACGGACCCTCCGTCCACTTCCCGCAAAAGTCCCTTCGAGCAAGGAACCTCGCTCTCTTCAAACATGCACGGACAAGGTTCTTGGAGGCGAGGCTGAGAGCTCTGCCTCTTTTTGGTCTATATTGGTATGCATTGGCGGTATTTTCTGCCTTAGCCTTGAACCATCACCACTCCCCACGCCCACACTCATGTATTTGCGCGTGTGCACGTACATGTTGCCTCCATGTTACCTTTGCGTGCTTGTGCCCGTGCAGCCGTCCTGCGGTGCACAGTCCCGTCACGTCTGTGCACAACCAGCCTCGCCAGGCCAGGTCAGACTAGGCTAGCCCAGCCCAATCTAGACCAGTCCAGTCCAGTCTAGTCCAGAGTAATCAAGCCACACAGGTTTGGAGGAAGCTGGGGGTGCGGTGCCACTCTGCGACGCCATTGGGGTTTGCCGTACGGTTGGACAGGCACGCGAGGGTAAGGCTGCTAGGCAAGCAGGAAAGAAGAGGCCAGGAGACCTGAAGGCAGGAAGCAGACCGAGTCCAGAAGAAGTACTGCCTTACCACGACTGGCAGTCCAGTACACCGGCACGATGCAAGTGAATGCCTCTCTCTGCCTCTCTCTATGTGTGTGTGTTTGTGTGCGGACCGTCATTAAGCGACACGTCCTCACTACCACCATCCCTCAAAAATGAAAGCAAATAAGCCAAATCAAGCAACAGCGACTGGGGCAGTGAGAGGGTTGAGGGACAGGGCAAGGCAGGATCAGCATGGACAGTACCTGTCCCGGAAGGTAAAGAGGTCTATCGCGATGGTATGGAATGGAGATAGACTCGAACAGAAGGGACATGTAAGTACATGTAAGTCGAAGAAAGAGATGGAGAGATGGAGAGAGAGAAATGTAGGAAGCAGGTAGGTAGGTAGAGTATTTCCTTGCCTATCGGACAGCAGAAGAGAAATGAGCGATAAGTTGCTAAGTCCCGTAACAGCATCCCGAGTCTCTCTGTCTCTTCATCCCTCTTCAAAAGTCCCTGTCCATCCATCCTCATCACTCGAGGAATCTTTCTCAAAAGTACTCGATACGACCGTGTTGCTTTTCAGCTCCCGCTGCGCCACAAACATATCACCATATCTTTTCGTTATAACATTACCAACCCGCCCTCTCTTCCGCCTTCCCCCTTTTTAGATCCCCTCACTCCTCATTGTTCACTGTCCTCAACCCACAATCAGGCTTTCCTGGCCAAAATACTCCCGCTGGCCGCGTCGACCAGGCCGTTGAACTGCTTCGAGTTCTGGTTCGTGGTGAGCACGACCGACTGGCCGCCGGCGTTGACGACGACCTCGACGCCCTGGAAATCGGCCGTCAGCTCGGCGGCGTGGATGAGGAACTTGCCGCTCGAGTCGAGCGGGTAGAACTCCCGGATGGGTTGTTGGTGGTTGAGCAGCGGGATCTCGGCGTTGACCCCGTGGCCGGTCTGGTTATTGGTGAGGCGGAGGCGGACCATCTTGGATCTTGTATCGCGCTGTCACTGCTGCTGCTGATGTTGTGGTCGTGGACTGGGTCTGAGTCTATCGAGAGTCGAGGGATGCTTGGGGAACAATGGCTCACGCGAGGTAGAGGGCTCAAGAAGAGACAGGGTTGGGAAGAAGTTGAGAGGGAGATAGGCTGGGTCAGTTCCCACCTTTTATAGACTTCTCTCAGGTCAACCAGGCTCAGCTGATGAGTCCAAGCACCGTGAGAAACGACGAGGGGGCTGTATACCGAGTCCCTCCAGCTGAGAGCTCGCGGTCCTTGATTCGTCCAGAATGCACAGCTCGTCAACAGGCCAAGGGGGCCCCCCTGAGAGAAAACAGCCATTCAGACACGTCGGTATGGACTTTGAGCTGCAAAGGCAAGCACCGACTGGGGCGCTGACGCCCGGACAGTGTGGTTCGATCTCCAGCTCGAAACGAGGAGGATACTTGCGCAATGTGCGCCAAGGTCTCAACAAGCATCTCGAGTTCATGCTCATGCTCATCATGCCGGGAAACGGAAGGCCTGTGCACTGCTGAAGATGCGGTGGGCTGGCTGGCTGCTTCAACAAAACATCGTCCGATCGTTCAGTCGCTCGCTTGTCCTGTCCTATCCTGTCCTGTCCTTGTCCTCGGGGCCTCTCACGCGAGGAAGTCCTGCTCTTACGCCTTAAGCAGCCAACGCCCACGCCCACGCCCACTGCCGAATCTGTAGCTGAGACTCGTTCACTCGCTCACTCACTGGAGAGACAGGCAGCCACGGGCACGCACGCCAGGGGTGTGGGCAGAAAGCCTCGTATGGAACGATGAAATGCCTGTGACACACATGCATGAGCTGAGGAGGGGGAGGGGGCTGACTTTCGTTTCGTTTCGTGATCACCTTTTTTTCTTTCTGTGTTTACTTGCCAAACTGCTCTTCAAAAGCCCACCTGACCATGACCCTTTTCGCTCGCAACAGGCCACCGGGCCACTTACAATGGTTCAACGGAATACAGTCCGCTGTCCGGCTGGCTGACTGGCTGGCTGAGGTGTACTCGGTAACCCTCAGGCCACTCGTTCTAGTCCCTTTGTCCAGCCTCACCACCTCTTCTTCAAGGGTCTCCCCGCCTTTTCAGCTCCGAGTCGCTAACCAAGGTTGACCAAGTGCAGCGTTGGTTGGCAGGGATTGCCTTAACTTCGGTTGGGATCGCAGTCAACAAGCTCCAGGAGGGACAATAAGAGACGGAAGGGCCCGGAAGATCGCGTCATACCGAAAGTGTCGGATACAGTGTGATGGGGTATGGAAGCCGAAGATAATCAGCATCAAACATCTGATGAGCTCCTGTAAATGCGGACTGAGCAAGATACTGAACATGAAAGGCTTGATAGAATCTGAGCCAGAAAGCAGTGACTTCGATAAGGCTGATAGCGAAATCTGTCTAGTTGACCAACTGACTTTGCCCCTATTTCTCCAATAGCGGCATGACTTCTGTATAAGAACTAATCCCAGCAGTGCCTACCACAAGTCCCAATCACGTGAAAATGGCTGATCTAATGCGCCAGCCTAGTGATCATGACACCTTTCAAGAAAGGGTCCAGCCATATTCCTCGTTGTAAAGCTGTTCCTCTGGATCTGGCTGAATATCCTTCATGCCATTGCGGATCACATCATCAGAGAGCTTCAATTCGCCTGAAGAAGCTGGAATGACCGACGACTCTCCCGCACGAGCCTCGCCCAAGTCTTTGACAACGTATGCATACTTCATTAGATGAGTCCCGAGAAGATTCCACACTCCAGTTGCTCCAGGAAATAGCTGTGCGAGTGATCCATTCTTGTACGAATCTTGGAGCACTGTGTGGCATCGAGACCAAACCATTTCCTCGTGTGGAGGATTGCGCTCGCTCGGGTTGTCACGATCCAGGCAGGAGACGCAGACCTGGGGCAGGATAAAGGGCGGAGTCAGCAGTCTCGCCTGAGTGGCCAGGGCGGCAGTATTGTGAGTCGATTCGGGTTCAATCCAGTGGAAGGTTGCCATCATTTCGGCGAGGTCGCGGAGACGCCACATGGGTGCAGCCACGTATACATTCTTGCCTGCGCGAGAACGGATCTAACATTCCCCAAAAACAACTTGAACTGTCTTTTGGCCTGCGTTGATATCATCTTGCAGCTTGCTCCTCATCAGGGCAGAAATTTGTCCAACTCGCTCGACCAGGTTTGCCAGGCTGATTGGGGCGTGGTTGAAGTTTATCATGGGGTATTCGGCCCCTGGAGGTGTGTCTGGCAATGGATTGATTCGCACAATGATGGTCGAACACTGGTCCCATTGAAGGTCAGGAATAGAGTCGGGGTTTGGTGCCTTGTCGGTGACATAGAGCACCCAAGAACTGCCCTCTTTGACCAGGACAGGCTCCGAACCCATCGTCTCGGGGGGTAATTCCAGAGTCGAAGGAGTCGAAGGCTGGGTGGAGGATTGTGAGTGGGAAGAGGCATGAGAAGATGCCATTGTGAACAACAGTAATGCTGGAGCAGAATACTGGAAATATTACAGACAAGAAGGAAATGGATAATGTTCGAGCTAAGATGTGCTGTAGTCTAAGATGTGGTGAATGAAGTTGGCTAGCAGACGAGAGTGATGGGAGGACCAAGATATATGGCCACATCCTACCTGAGAGGTACTTGCAGAAAGAGCCATCACGCAGTGATGCAGGTGCAGTTGAATGGAGGCAAGGACCACTGAATGTCAGCGAAGTAAACAGGAAAGGAATCAGAGCCGGGGACAATTGCGGGAAAGCACTTGGTGCTTAAGTGCCACCAGCCACCAAGGCTCTGGATCTGCAAGGCTTTGTTTTACTAGGCGGTCACGGCGGTCAACCTAGGGGCCACTTCGGGGGACCTGCCTTGTCAGCAATGGGCCTTAACTAGCCTCTTCCCCGCCAAATCAAAAAGAGCCCCTCAGGCACCAGTGCCCCCCCATTGGCTGAGCCTCCGACCGCCGCAAGCGCAGTGAATAGCAGAGAAGATTCAAGAAGTTTTTTGTGCGACTCAAGAGCCTGCGGCTCTCACCGTGCATTCCTACTCCTTGCTCGACTTCTCCCCTAGTGACACTCATCGGTTTCTCGGATCTAGTAACACCTCATCGGCTTAAATCGTTCTCATTCTCGCTCCTCACAACATGGCGCAAGCAAAAAGTGGTGAGCCTTACCACCTTCTCATGCGTATAGCCATAGTCTGACCGAGCTTCTCATTGTGTAGGACGACCTCGGGTCTACTTCGACATCACGATTGGCGGAAGGAAACAAGGTCGGATAGTGTTTGAGCTTGTAAGTGTCGCAAATCCCGGCGTGAGAAGCGTGTGGACTGACCGCCAATGACAGTATAATGATGGTATGAGTTACTGTCCTCCCCCCTAGATCGCTCTCTTCCGCTAAGATCTCGTCCAGTGGTACCGAAAACGGCAGAGAATTTCCGGGCTCTGTGTACCGGTGAAAAAGGCATGGGACAACAAGGCAAACCGCTACACTACAAAGGTACAATACACTCAACCTTGTTGGACGGGCTCAAGGCTGAGTGTACGGACTAGGGTCAATCTTTCACAGAGTCATCAAGGCGTTCATGATCCAGGGCGGTGACTTTACAAGGTTCAACGGAACTGGAGGCGAGTCGATTTACGGCGAAAAATTCGAGGATGAGAATTTCGACCTGAAGCATGACCGCCCTTTCCTCCTGTCTATGGCCAACTCAGGTCCCGGTAAGACCATCAACACATGAATACGCTTCCTCGAGTCTCCAGCTAACTCGTTCAGGTACCAACGGTTCGCAGTTCTTCATCACCACTGTGCCCACGCCTCACCTAGACGGCAAGCACGTTGTGTTCGGAGAGGTTATCAACGGCAAGAACATCGTACGAACCATTGAAAATCTTCCCTTGCAGTCAGATAAGCCTGTTGGTGGTGATGTGGTGGTGGAGGATTGTGGTCAGCTCGAAGGTGAGGCCTATGATACAGCAACTCAGAAAGTGGCGGATCCCACCGGCGACCCATACGAGGACTATCCAGACGACCAGGGCGAAGGCTTGAAGGGAGAGGAATACTACAAAATCGCATTGGATCTCAAAGAATTCGGGAACAAGGCATTCAAAGCTGGAGACATCGGGACAGGGATTGAGAAGTATCAGAAGGCCCTCAGATACCTCAACGAGTATCCGGCAGCCAACGACAACGACCCCAAGGATCTCCAGAGCAACATGGATGCCCTGAGGTTCACTCTGCACAGCAACTCTGCCCTTCTCGCCAACAAGGCCAAGCGCTACGAGGAAGCTCAGAAGTGGGCCGGATTTGCCATTGATTCCATTCCCAAAGACGCCAAGGACACGGACAAGGCCAAAGTGTACTTCCGACGTGCACAGGCGCGGGTGGCGCTGAAGGACTTGGAGGAAGCACTCAAGGATTACGAGCAGGCGGCGAAGCTGGCGCCCGAGGACGCGGCGATCAAGACTGAGCTGGCCAGGGCGAAGAAGACTCTTGCTGACAGCATCAAGAAGGAGAAAGAGAGCTACAAGAAGTTCTTTACCAGCTGAAGCGTCGCCATAGATACCCAGGGTGTGTGTGGGTGTGGCTTGGTACTGGATCGTTTCGCGATTGAAAAAGGACAAAGCATGGTTCGGGACGTGCGCGGACACTGCAGAGTTTTTGAGGCATCATAATTTTTTGAAGCATCATCATCGTCGGCAGGCGTGGCTCTCTCCTGGTGCTTGGATAGGGTGGTAGGGTAGACCTTGCAATGTTTACTCCCTTTTCGAGTGGGTGGTGGGGCGTGGGGAGAAAAGGCAATGCATGAGCATGAGCTTGAACAATGAGCATGAGGGCTGAAGGCGCAGACGGTAACTGAGTTATCTCTCGAAAAACAGCTACAGCTACAGTGAAAGTCCACGGTAGACTCAGATCAAGACCCAGAACCCGACCTTAGACCAATTGATAACGTACCAGAAGGCCGGACTAGACCAGATTAGACCAGCAGACACGAGACGAGACATCAGATCACCAGAATAATAGAATAAACAGACAGCTAGAATGAGAGCAGCCATGGCGCGATAGATGACCAGAGAGTAGCAATGACATGAAATGACATGGATACATGACATGATTGATATCCAACAGATAGACGCCTCTGATGTGCCCTCTTCGCTTTCTCCCGTGAATTCCTTGTCCATATAATCCAACGGATGCCCACCCAGACTGGAGCACCTTGATATAACGCTCATGGATCTCTTGCCGTGACCTTTGAATGTGCTCGGACTCTCACGGCTGACTTCTCCCCTGGGCATTGCCCTGCGCGAGGTTCCCCGTACTCCGCCCAACCTTCATTTCCTCCCGCCACGTCGTCCGCTCCTCCTGGGCCACCCCGGGCCCTTTGTACACACTCCCATACCAACCGCTGGCCCAGCTCTTGCCCTGTTTCGCGTTGTCGCTCTCCTCTGTGCCGCGCTTGCTCTTCGCCGAGGCCGTGTACCTTCGGCGATACCACTTGCCGTAGGTCAGTAGATAGTAGAGCCTGAAGCTGAGAAAGGCGAATTTGTCGTGCTCCAGATCTTCTGGGTACTCGGCACCCAGGTCGACTGCGGCGGCGATCCCCGCCATAATGGCGACTTCGTGCGCGTTGACCAACGTCCAGCTCGCGGCGTAGCGCACCCTCCTTTGGCCCTGGAGAAACATCATCCACGGCACCACGAGCAGGTAATGCGTGTACGAGTGGCACAGTTGATGCCACCAGTCCTTTCTGAGGACCTTGCTCTCGTCAATCTCGTTGTCGCTCCACAGATGCCCATCTCGGTCTTTGTTGAGGAAGATCGTCTGGAACACGTGGTCCTCAAAAGGCACCTTGTCCGGGAACTGCGACTGGTAATTGGTGGTGTCGAAGCACATCTCCAGCTTGGATCTGTCCTGGTCATACATCTTGATGTAGTACATTGGGCGGAAATTATCGGCTCCAAAATCACAGCGGGATGACTGATCTTTACCACCTAGGGATCTTACGGCATGAGATTCCGAGTAAAAGTTTTGGTAGTGCTTCTTCATATAAGAGGAGTCGGTATGCGTGATAGTGATGTCGTCGGAAAATTTGGCAGAGCCGAGGACTTTGCGTTCTCGCCAGGAGGAAGTGGACGAAAGAAGGCGCTTGGCGGTGTCAGCGAGGCAGCATAGGACTATTTCATCGTAGTGCTCTTCGAACGTGGGCGCGTCTCGGTCACCGCCAATGGGGTTGTGGTGGTCGGGAGTTGGTGTACGCTGTTTGAGAGAAACGACAACGCCGTTAGATCTCGAGCGGTGGAGGATTGCTGCAAGTTCAGTCGAGAGGCGGACCGTCACACCGCGGGAGACAAGGTCTTTGCGCCATGTCTCATAAAAGTCGCTGAAGTTGGGAAAGACGACCATCGGAGGATGATTGGTCGCTATGCTGGTAGGGTCGTAAGGAAACCACATGCCATAGGTGGGACTGGTGCACAATCGCTCAAGCATGATTGAGGGCACATTGGGAGCTTCGTTGCCCGTTCCCAGAAACAACGCCACCATAGGCAAGGCGACGGTGTTGGTGAACTCCTCGGAAAAGAACCACAGCTTGAAGAAGACCTTCATGGGGATCAGTGCGAAGAAGATCTCGAACCAGCGCATGAATTTTAGGGCAAAATTGAGGCGTTTAATCTCCTTCTGATGCCGAGCTAACAGGTCTGTTGGGAAGACGTTAGTCCAGAAGGTGTCGTCCTTGCCGAAGGAGACTTGAAGGTTAACCGGGTCAGCGTGATATCCCTGGCGAGCGAACATGGTCAAGGTGTGGTGGAAGATATAGCTGCCGCCTTGAACACCTTGATTGAACCAGCTGGCCCCATGACGATCCTTGTCGAGAGGACAGGAGAAGGCTTGACCTCCGCAGTAGTCGACGGCGTCGATGAGAGTGATGTCGTATTTGTCGGGGTGCTGGGAGAGATGGTACGCCGTGGACATTCTGGAGAACACCACAATTAGTGACTGGCCGTGGGAAAGGCAGGAGGTCTAAGACGTTACCCAGCAGCGCCCGCGCCGACAATGAGAACCCTCTTGCGACCAGCCTGATGCTGGGAATCGGATGGTTTCTGGGCCATCGTGGAGGCGTTAACGAGGCTATCTCGCTCGACGTCGTGGTGGAAGGGAGTGTTGTCCATCAAAGGGGTTTGGACAGAGAGAAGAGGGCCATTGGGGTTAGGGAGAGTGTAGCTGCATGGTCATAAAGAGGTTGTGAATGGTGGTGGTGGTGGTGGACAGCGAATGGAGGATGATCCGTAGACTTTGGAATGGCGACGTCATGACTTTCAGGAACCAACATCCCAGCACCCCAGCACCTCAGCTTCATCCCTCACCGCGTGGGTGACTTGCCATCTGTCGTCAAATCTCCTACCTCTCGGTTCACGGCTCCTGTTCCCCCCAAGCCGCGTCTCAGATCTCCCCACCTTCGCGAATCGGTCTCTTCCAACTCGCCTCTCTGCGATTGGGGTCATTGGACACCGATGGCCAACTTGCCAATGCCTCATTGCCTCTCCTGCACTGCAGTCTCATGGACTCTCAATCTTGCCAGCCCCGAAATCCTCTCTCGAAGCATTATAGATTTCAAGCTCATTCGTATTGGAGGCTTTTGGGCGCGGACCTTGTTTTCTAAGGCTGTGGAAACATCATACCAAGTTGAAGCGCGTTGTAGGCAATTGCAAGCTCCATTTTTCAGACCAGAAACTATGCCGAGCGTCCGCAGCTAGCTGAGCCTGAGCTCCCTCCCGCGCAAGTGGTAGAGCCACCCTAAGCGGCTTAGAGGATCGTCAGCCCGCGCTCATGTGCGTTCAAAACCAGCACTCTTATCTACCTCGTACACAGTCACAAATTCACCATCATCAAGGTAGCCTTGCGCGTGCATACAGTACTATCAATTGGAGACGGTATTTTCTTTTGTCACCGAATACTTGCCAAGCGAGCCGTCCTGGTGCCTCCGCCCTTTGACGAGCCTCCAAGACCGCGTCTCCTCATTTGTCCAACATCTCAAATAGACACCGATTGTACCTTGCCCCTAGATACTCGCCCCTCTCTTATACATTACACCCGCAAATCTAGAAAATGGCACTGAGTGCCTTCCTCCACCACGGCCAAGTCGCGACCTTGGCCCTATACGCGTTGATAGTCTCCCAATCGTGCTCGCGACGGCCGGTATCCAGATCGATCTGATCCACACGAAGGAACCCTTGACGTTTCCAGAGGTAGCCACAGACCCAGAAGAAAAGCACCACTGGCAGAGCCAGGTAGGCCTTGAAGAAGTCTTCGGCGCTGGCCAGATCGGTAGTGAAAGGAGGAGCGATGGCAACGAAGAACTGCGCTGCCAGCGCGATGAAGATGAGGAATATACCCAGCCATGAACCCCACACACCACCAATCGCCTTGAAGGGAATCTCATCCAGCGAACGTCCAGCGTGCTTCCACGCTGCTCGGAAACGGATGTGTGCCTAATCCCCAAAGTGTCAGAAAAGGAAGAGTACTGCAGAGAATATGAGACGACTGGTGTCCGTGAGACTTACCACGCAGATAGAACCCCAAGTGAAGAGAGCAGCAAGCCCAGACAGCGCAAGCAACCAGTCAAAGACAATGCTGCCGGATGACGCCAGCACGATGTAAGCCAACCCGCCAAACGCCAAGTTGAGTCCCACCGAGAACAGTGGCCGGCCCGATCGATCGATGTAGGCGAAGATCTTTGGCGCATAGCCCTGTTGAGCGAGGGCAGTCAAGGTGCGCGAACCGCCATAGACGCTGGAAACACCGATCGACACGACCGAGACGAGAATGACGACGTTCATGAAACTGTCATAGCCGATGAGACCGGCATCGAGCGGACCAAGCACGAAAGGCGATGTGCCGTCGGCGTAGGGGTTTGACGCATTGAGGAGACGGTCGTCGGTAGAGCTGACGAGGAGTCCGACAAAGGTGAGTCCGAGAATGTAGAACCTGTCAACAACGTTAGCTGGGTAAGAACCTGAGGGGATGGTCTCTCGTCTCACAAAGTAATACGCCAGAAGACCTGCTTGATGGCGCTCGGAAGGGATTTGCCAGGGTTCCTGGACTCGGCGGCAGCAAGACCCACGAGTTCGGTGCCAGCAAATGCAAAGGCCGCCGTGACAAAGACGGAGCAAAAGCCACGGAAACCATTTTGGAATGCACCCGGGTCATACCACAGCCGGGCACCCCAGTACTCGTGATATATACCGTTTGAAGGGCCGCCACCACAGATGAGGACGAGAGCAACAACCATAAAGATGACAGTCGCCAGGAGTTTGAAGAGAGACGCCCAGAATTCCTCCTCAGCGTAGCCCAGGGTTCCGAAGATGTTGACAAAGATGATGAAGACCCAGAATATGGTAATCCAGACTGCTACACTAATGTCTTTGTTCCAATACTGGACGGTGAAGGAGCAGACGGTCAATTCGAGCGGGAGGACGATAACCCATTGAAAGACCTGCTCTGTGTCAGCGGACCAGTATCGCCCATGGTCGGGATGAACAACGTACGTAATTCCAGCCCATTGCGAAGCCCCATGAAGGGTCAATCTTTCTCACTGTCAGCAATGTGGATTTGATTGGATTGTGGACAGGCCTGGGAACGTGGACATACAAAGCGAACCGAGTATGTGTAGAAGCCTCCGCTGATAGGATACATGACGGCCAACTCTCCCAGGGCATAGACGACATTGAAGATCATGACTCCGGTGATGAGGAAACAGATGAGGACCGAAGCTGGACCGCCTCGAGTCAAGGCTCCTCCAGAGCCCACGAAGAAACCGGCACCAATTGAGCCTCCGATGGCGATCATGTTCAGGTGACGCGACTTCATGGAGCGGTCAAGCTCCTCGACACCCTCACCCCGTTCACCTGCAGCAGATTGTCAATGCCATGTTCGCACTCAACATATACAAGAGAGACAGAGGCTTCTTACGTCTCCGAAAACTGTCGATGTTGAGGCCATTGCGGGTGAAGAAGTCCTTTTCCCGGAGGCTCTCAGCGTCAAAGGCATCTCCTGAGGCTTGTCTGGAGAAGGAAGCGCCTTTCTCCGAGTCCGTGGGCGACTCCTGCGCCACGGAGTATTCTTTGGGCGCGTCTGAGCTCATTCTTACCCCAGGGGGCAGTCGGCGAGATGGGAACGACACGAAGAGAGCTTGAGGGGGAAGATAAAACGCGATGGGGAAGCTGATCCACTGCTATCGAAGTTCGGGGAATGTACTCGAGAGAGCTCAGTTGAACAAAGCTCTGAAGAGCGCAAGCAATCGAGCAAGAGGAGGAAGCAAGAGCAAGAAGGACCAGGGACCTGTTCGCGCTTTTTTATTCCCACCGCCCCATCTCCCCCGTCCGTGAGTTTTGACGGAGAACGGAGGGGGGGTATCATCGGTTGTCAAAGGATGCAGTATCTCGCTATCTCTTGGTTTTGCCATCCCTCCATCCTGTCTCGTGTGTTCGAGGCCGTCTCACAAATCACACAGGTGGGATTGTATTCAATCTGCATGGCGGCTTGGCCCGATCAACAAGGGTCACGTCACTACTACTGATAGAGGAAGTCAATCGAAGACTTGCCAGGAAGCCAAGAGGTTACGACCAAGAGATACTACGCCTCGGCGCGGAGGCGATACCACAGATCACGGAGGAGGCACCGCTTTGGAGCAGCGGGAGCGGAGAATCGATAGGAGAAAGATCGACCAAGACATGACAAGTTTCCTTGGCTCCCCCTCCAACGGCGAATCCGCAACGTGCGCCGAGGTCTTGGTTGTTCTGGGCGGAAGCATCAGCCAAGCACGGGCGGTGGAATGGATCCCACTTGTGAAGCCCGAGAGGAGAAGGGAGAGCCGGGCCAATGGACGGTGGCTGAAGGCTGATGGCTCGATTTGACGGTCGGCAGCGATGGTCTCGTTTGGTGTTTGGTGTTTTGTCGCCTGTCGCCTGACAAGTGGCTGGTGGCTGGCCATCACCAACCATCAACCATGGCTGTTGTCTGTTGTCATTGAAGGTGTCAATCAGTGAAACTCTATTATCAACACAATTCACCTCGCGGGCTTCGACCAAAAAGCATATGACGCTGTCCCTTTCCACCTCGGAACTTGGATCTGGAGATTTGCTCGTCAAATGCTGGGGATCCTTCTGGTTCTGTTGTCCGTTGGTCTTTTTTTTTCCTTATCATGCCGAGCAAGCCAAAGGGGAAGCTTTTATCTAGCTTTTGGGTTCAACCTGCTTTGTTGGATTGGCGACAAGTCTTGTCTCGTGAGGAGTTTCTTGGACGACATGCATATCATCATTCCACGCTTACAGAGAAGACACGAACGAAATCGACCGATGACTTGGTGTGGTTGGCTGCCTTAGTGCTACGTCGGGGTTCTACGAGGTACTTGTACTTGTCGTGCACACGAGCATGAGTATGAGCATGGCATGACATGATATGACAATAATGAGCATGACCACTCATCCCGCAGGTATGTATGTATGTACAAGTATGGACATGGCCAAGGTATGTATGTGTGTATTGTATCTCATTCCTTCCTAGTCTTATTGGTGCACCTCGTACATACAAGGGCTCTCTACTCTTGACTTGATTACCACTTTTGCTCCTCTGCCTTTGTGCATGTCTATCCGCATCTCCAGCCTCGCGATAAATCTACTCCATCCTACACCACCCACTCGCCCACTCACCCACTCACCCACCACCAACCTACATAAACATACACATACACATTACTCGTTAGTACCCGTTAGTAGTAGTAGTAGTAGTAGTAGTAGTAGTAGTAGTAGTAGTATAGTAGTAGTAGTAGTAGTAGTAGTAGTAGTAGTAGTAGTAGTAGTGTAGTAGTAGATACGTAGT